>NW_026111613.1:22500-322500 GCF_024679095.1 Eriocheir sinensis | reverse complement strand
TCTTTTCATGATATTTTGTTTATTTATTTTGAGACGAATTTACATTATTTGATATGTATTTTGTATATATATTTTTATACGAATTTACATAACTTCATATGTATTTTGTATATATATTTCTATAGAAATCTACTTTATTTTATGTGTATTCGTATATATATTTTGAAACAAATTTACATTGTTTTATATGTATTTTTGAATATCTCTTTTAATACAAATTTACCTTACTGTATATGCATTTTGTATATTTATTTCAATACAAATTTAAATATTTTATGTGTATTTTGGTATATATATTTTTATAAAAAATGCGCTATTTTATGGGAATTTTGCATCTTTATTTTCATTCAAATTTACATTATTTTATTGATATTCTGTGTATTTATTTTGATACGATCTTACAATATTCTATTTGTTTTTTGTTTATATTTTTTTATACACATTTACATTATTTAATGTGTATCTTGCAAATATATTTTATACAAATTTACGTTATTTTAAGTGTATTTGTTTATATATTTTCATTGAAATTTACATTTATTTTAATTCGAAATTACATTATTTTATGTGTGTTTTGTATACATTTTTTTATACGTATTTACTTAATTTTATGTGTATTTTGAATATATATTTTTATAGAAATCTACGTTTTTTTATTTGTATTCGTATATATATTTTGAAACAAATTTACATTGTTTTATATGTATTTTTGCATATCTTTTTCAATACAAATTTACCTTATTGTATGTGCATTTTGTATATTTATTTCAATGCAAATTTAAATATTTTATGTGTATTTTGGTATATATATTTTTATAAGAAATGCGCTATTTTATGGGAATTTTGCATCTTTATTTTCATACAAATTTACATTATTTTATTAATATTCGGTGTATTTATTTTGATACGATGTTACATTATTCTATTTGTTTTTTGTATATACTTTTTTATACATATATACATTATTTAATGTGTATCTTGCATACATATTTTATACAAATTTATTATCTATTATCTATTTTCATACAAATACACATTCTTTTCATGATATTTTGTTTATTTATTTTGACACGAATTTACATTATTTGATATGTATTTTGTATATATATTTTTATACGTATTTACATAATTTCATATGTATTTTGTATATATATTTCTATAGAAATCTTCTTTATTTCATGTGTATTCGTATATATATTTTGAAACAAATTTACATTGTTTTATATGTATTTTTTAATATCTCTTTCAATACAAATTTACCTTATTGTACATGCATTTTGTATATTTATTTCAATACAAATTTAAATATTTTATGTGTATTTTGGTAAATATATTTTTATAAAAAATGCGAAAATTTTTTGGAATTTTGCATCTTTATTTTTATAGAAAGTTACATTATTTTAGTGATATTCTGTGTATTTATTTTGATACGATTTTACATTATTCTATTTTTTTTTGTATATATATTTTTTATATTCATTTACATTATTTAATGTGTATCTTGCATATATATTTTATACAAATTTACGTTATTTTAAGTGTATTTGTTTATATATTTTCATTCAAATTTACATTATTTGATGTGTATTTTGTATATGTATTTCAATACAAATTTACCTAATTTTATGTGTATTTTGTATATTTCTTTTCAAACAAATTTAAATTATTTTTGTGTATTTTTGTATATAGTTTTATACAAATTTAGGTTATTTTATGTACGCATTTCCATTATTTAGTGTGTGTTTTGTATATATTTTTTTTTGCAAATTTACTTTATTTTATGTGCATTTTATATATACAAAATACACATAGAATAATGTAAAAACGTATCAAAATAAATACACAGAATATCAATAAAATAATGTAAATTTGTATGAAAATAAAGATGCAAAATACCCATAAAATAAAGCATATTTTTATAAAAATACATATACAAAAATACACATAGATTAATCAAATTTGTATTAAAATTAATATACAAAATGCACATACAATAAGGTAAATTTTTATTGAAAAAATATGCAAAATACACAAAAAATAATGTAAATTGGTTTCAAAATATATATACGAATACACATAAAATAACGCAGATTTCTATAGAAATATATATACAAAATACACTTGAAATAATATAAATTCGTTTAAAAATATATATACAAAATACACATTAAATAATGTTAATTCGTGTCAAAATAAATAAACAAAATATCATGAAAAGAATGTGTATTTGTATGAAAATAGATATACAAAATACACATAAAATAACCTAAATTTGTATAAAACTATATACAAAAATACACAAAAATAATTTAAACTTGTATGAAAATAAATATACAAAAAACATATAAAAATAGGTAAATTTGTATTGAAATACATATACAAAATACACATAAAATAATGTAAATTTGAATGAAAATATATAAACATATAGACTTAAAATAACGTAAATTTGTATCAAATATATATACAAAAAAAACATTAAATAATGTAAATATGTATTAAAAAAATATACAAAACACAAATAAAATAATGTAAAATCGTATCAAAATAAATACAGAAAATATTAATAAAATAATGTAAATTTGTATGAAAATTAAGATGCAAAATACCCATAAAATAACGCATTTTTTATAAAAATAAATATACGAAAAACATAAAATATTTGATTTTGTATTAAAATAAATAGATATACAAAATACACATAAAATAAGCTAAATTTGAATTGAAATATATATATAAAATACATAAAATAATGTAAATTTGTATCAAAATACCTATACAAATACACATATAATAACGTAAATTTGTATAAAAATATATAAACAAAATACACATTAAATAATGTAAATACGTATAAAAAATGTAAAAAATACACAAATAATCATGTAATTCGTATCAAAATAAATAGACAAAATACCAATAAAATAATGTAAATTTCTATGAGAAAACATATACAAAATACACATAAATAACGCAAATATCAATAAAAATATATATAATATAATATATTTTTATACATATTTAAAATATTTAATGTATATTTTGTATATATATTTTATCCAAATTTACGTGATTTTATATGTATTTGTTTATATATTTTCATACAAATTTACATTATTTTATGTGAGTTTTGTATATGTATTTCAATACAAATTTGCCTAACTTTATGTGTATTTTGCATATCTATTTTCAAACAAATTTAAATTATTTGTGTATTTTTGTATATATTTTTATACAAATTTTAGTTATTTTATTTGTTTTTTGTATATGTATTTTCCTACAAATATACATTCTTTTATTGGAATTTTGTGTATTTAATTTTTTACGAATTTACATTATTTTATGTGTATTTTATATATATATATATATATATATATATATATAT
Organism: Eriocheir sinensis; assembly: GCF_024679095.1. NCBI lineage: Eukaryota > Metazoa > Arthropoda > Malacostraca > Decapoda > Varunidae > Eriocheir > Eriocheir sinensis. The sequence goes on along the minus strand of NW_026111613.1, from coordinate 319,115 downwards.
ATATATATATATATATATATATATATATATATATATATATATATATATATATATATATATATATATATATATATATATATATATATATATATATATTTATACGTATTTAAAAAATATTATGTTTAATTTATATATAAATTTTCATAAAATTTACGTTATTTTATTGTGTGTATTCGTATATATTTTGAAACAAATTTTATACAAATTCATGTTATTTTATGTGTATTTGTATATATATTTTCATACAAATTTATATTATTTTATGTGTATTCTTACATATATTTTATTACAAATTTATTTCATTTAATATAATCAAATTTAAATTTATTGTATATGCATTTTGTATATTAATTTTAATACAAATTTAATTATTCTATGTGTATTTTTCTATATGTATTTTTATTAAAATATGCTTTATTTTATGGGTATTTTGCATCTTTATTTTCATACAAATTTACGTTATTTTATTGATATTCTGCTCATTCATTTTGACACGATTTGACATTATTCTATGTGTATTTTGTATATATTTTTCATACAAATTTACGTTATTTTATGTGTATTTGTTTATATATTTTGACACAAATTTACAATATTTTATGGGTATTTTGTATATATATTTCAAAAGAAATTTACCTAGTTTTATGTGTATTTTGAATATCTATTTTCATACAAACTCAAATTATTTTTATGTATTTTTTATATATTTCAATACAAATTTTATTTAGGTTATGTGTATTTTGTAAATCTATTTTCATTCAAATATATATTATTTTATTGGTATTTTGTTGATTTATATTGATACGAATTTACATTATTTTATATGTACTTTGTATATATTTTTATACGCATTTACATATTTAATGTTTATTTTGAATATATAATTTTATACAAATTCATGGTATTTTATGTGTATTTGTATATATATTTTCATATATATTTACATTATTTTATGTGTATTTTGTACATATATTTCATTACAAATTTACCTTATTTTATGTTTATTTTGTATGTGTATTTTGTACATTTATATTTATACAAATACACATTCTTTTATTGGTATTTTGTTTATTTATTTTGTTTCGAATTTACATTATTTTATGTGTATTTTGTTTACATTTTTTTACACGTATATACTTAATTTTATGTATTTTGTATATATATTTTTTAGAAATCTACGTTATTTTATGTATTCGTACATATTTTGAAACAAATTTACATTGTTTTATATGTACAATAAGGTAAATTTGTATTGAAATAGATATGCAAAATACATATAAAGCAATGTAAATTTGTTTCAAAATATGTATACGAATACACATAAAATAACGTAGATTTCTATAAAAATATATATACAAAATACACATAAAATGAAGTAAATACGTATAAAAAAATGTATACAAAATACACATAAAATAATGTAAATTCGTATCAAAATAAATAAACAAAAAAACAATAAAAGAATGTTTACTTGTATAAATATAAATATACAAAATACACATAAAATAACGTAAAATTGTATAAAACTATATACAAAAATAAACAAAAATAATTAAATTTGTATGAAAATAGATATACAAAAGACACATAAAATAAGCTAAATTTGAATTGAAATAAATATAGAAAATACATAAAATAATGTAAATTTGTATCAAAATATATATTCAAATACACATATAATAACGTAAATTTGTATAAAAATATATAAACAAAATACACATTAAATAATGTAAATACGTATAAAAGATATGTACGTAATGTAAAAATTTATAAAATTAAAGATGCAAAATACCCATAAAATATCTTATATTTAAAAAAAAATATACAAAAATACACATAAAATAATTAAATTTGTATTAAAATAAATATACAAAATACACATACAATAAGATAGATTTTTATTGAAATAGATATGCAAAAAACATATAAAATAATGAAAATTTTTATCAAAATATATACGAATACACAATAAAATTACGTAAATTTTTATGAAAATATATATACAAAATACACATAAAATAATGTAAATACATAGAAAAATATATATACAAAATACATATAAAATAATTTCCTCTACAAGAATGAATATGTGTAAGAAAATATATATACAAATTACAAATAAAAAAAAAATGTATAAAAATAATACAAAAATACTCAAAAATAATTTAAATTTGTTTGAAAATAGATATGCAAAATACAAATGAAATTAGGCAAATTTTTATTGAAATACATATACAAAATACACATAAAATAATGTAAATTTGTATGAAAATATATAAACAAATACACATAAGATAACGTAAATTTCCGTAAAATATATGTAAAAAATATACATTAAATAATGTAAATATGTCTAAAAATATATATACAAAATACACAGAATAACGTAAAATCGTATCAAAATAAATAAACAGACAATCAATAAAATAATGTAAATTTGTATGAAAATAAAGATGCAAAATACCCATATAATAACGCATATTTGTTTAAAAATATATATACAAAAATACACATAAAATAATTAAATTTGCATCAAAATAAATATACAAAAGGCACATACAATAAAGAAAATTTGTATTGAAATAGATATGCGAAATACATATAAATAATGTAAATTTGTATCAAAATATATATACGAATACATATAAAATAGAGTAAATTTCTATGAAAATATATATTCAAAATACATATAAAATTATGTAAATAAGTATAAAAATATATATATCAAATACACCTAAAATAATGAAAACTCGTATCAAAATAAATAATCAAAATTCCGATAAAAGAACGTATATTTGTAGGAAAATAAATATACAAAATTCACATAAAATTACGAAAATTTGAATAAAAATATATACTAAAATACACAAAATCAATTTCAATTTCTATGAAAATAGATATACATAATACACATATAATTAGTTAAATTTGTATTTAAATACATGTACAAAATACACATAAAATAATGTAAATTTGTATGAAATGAAAACAAATTCATATAAAATAACGTTCATTTGTATGAAATATATAAACAAAATATACATTGAATAATGTAAAATCGTATCAAAATAAATAAACAGAATATCAATAAAATAATGTAAATTTGTATGAAAATAAAGATGCAAAATACCCATAAAATAAAGCATTTTTTTATGAAAATACATATACAAAAATACACATAGAATAATTAAATTTGTATTAAAATTAATATACAAAATGCACGTACAATAAGGTAAATTTTTATTGAATAAATATGCAAAATGCACATAAAACAATCTATATTTGTTTCAAAATATATATACGAATACACATAAAATAACATATATTTCTATAGAAATATATATACAAAATACACATGAAATGACGTAAATACGTATACAAATATATATACACAATACACATTAAATTATGTGAATTCGCGTCAAAATAAATAAACAAAATATCAATAAAAAATGTTTATTTGTATGAAAATAGATATACAAAATACACATAAAATATTTTAAATTTATATAAAACTCTTTTTATAAAAATATATATACCAAAATAATAAAATTTTTAAATTTGTATTACAATAAATATACAAAATGCACATACAATAAGGTAGATTTATATTGAAATAGATATGCTAAATACATATAAAACAATGTAAATTTCCTTCAAACTATATATACTAATACACATAAAATAACGTAGATTACTATAAAAATATATATACAAAATACACATTAAATGAAGTAAATACGTATAAGAAAATGTATACAAAGTACACATAAAATAATTAAATATGTATTAAAATAAATATACAAAATACACATACAATAAGGTAAATCTATATTGAAATAGATATGCAAAATAAACATAAAATAATGTAAATTTGTATCAAATCATATACGAATACACACAATAAAATAACGTAAATTTTTATGAAAATATATATAAAAAATACACATAAAATAATGTAAATACGTAGAAAAATATATATACAAAATACACATAAAATTATGTAAATTCTTATGAAAATAAATGAACAAAATTCCACTAAAAGAATGTATATTTGTAGGAAAATATAAATACAAAATACAAATAAAATAACTAAAATTTGTATAAAAATATATAAAAAATACATAAAAATAATTTAAATTTGTTCGAAAATAGATATGCAAAATACACATAAAATTAGGCAAATCTGTATTGAAATACATATACAAATTACACATAAAATATTGTAAATTTGTATGAAAATATATAAACAAATACACATAAAATTGCGTAAATTTATATAAAATATATATACAAAATATACATTAAATAATGTAAATGTGTATAAAGATATATATACAAAATACACATAGAATAATGTAAAATCGTATCAAAATAAATAAACAGAATATCAATAAAATAATGTAAATTTGTATGAAAATAAAGATGCAAAATACCCAAATAATAACGCATATTTTTACAAAAATACACATAAAATAATTAAATTTGTATTAAAATAAATATACAAAATACACATACAATATGATAAATTTGTATTGAAATAGATATGCAAAATAAACATAAATAATGTAAATTTGTATCAAAATATATATACGAATACCCATAAAATAGAGTAAATTTCTATGAAAATATATATTCAAAACACAAATAAAATGATATAAATAAGTATAAAAATATACATATCAAATACACCTAAAATAATGTAAATTCGTATAGAAATAAATAAACAAAATTATGATAAAAGATGCAAGATACACATTAAATAATGTAAATATGTATAAAAAAATATATACAAAAAACAAATAGAATAATGTGAAATCGTATCAAAATAAATACACCGAATATTAATAAAATAATGTAAATTTGTATGAAAATAAAGATGCAAAATTCCCATCAAATAGCGCATTTCTTATAAAAATATATATACCAAAATACACATAAAATATTTAAATTTGTATTGAAATAAATATACAAAATGCACATACAATAAGGTAAATTTGTATTGAAAGAGATATGCAAAAATACATATAAAACAATGTATATTTGTTTCAAAATATATAACCGAATACACATAAAATAACGTAGATTTCTATAAAAATATATATACAAAATACACATAAAATTAAGTAAATACGTATAAAAATAGATATACAAAATACACAGAATAATGTAAAATTGTTTAAAAAAAAACAACCCAGAATATAAATAAAATAATGTAAATTTGTATGAAAATAAAAATGCAAAATACCCATAAAATAAAGCATATTTTTATAAAAATACATATACAAAAATACACATAGCATAATTAAATTTGTATTAAAATTAATATACAAAATGCATATACAATAAGGTAAATTTGTATTGAAAAAATATGCAAAATACACATAAAACAGTGTAAATTTATTTCAAAATCTATATACGAATACTTATAAATCAACGTAGATTTCTATAGAAATATATATACAAAATACACATCAAATGATGTAAACACGTATAAATATATATATATATATATATATATATATATATATATATATATATATATATATATATATATATATATATATATATATATATATATATATATATATATATATATATATATATATATATATATATATATATATATATATATATATATATATATATATATATATGTATAAAATACACATTAAATAATGTAAATTCGCGTCAAAGTAAATAAACAAAATATCAATAAAAGAATGTGTATTTGTATGAAAATAGATATACAATATATACATAAAATAACCTAAATTTGTATAAAACTATATACAAAAATACACAAAAATAATTTTAATTTGTATGAAGATAAATATTCAAAATACACATACAAATAGGTAAATTTGTATTAAAATACATTTACAAAATACACATAAAATAATGTAAATTTGAATGAAAATATATAAACAAATACACCTAAAATAATGTAAATTTGTATAAAATATATATAAAAAATACACATTAAATAATGTAAATATGTATAAAAGAATATATACAAAACACAAATAGAATAATATAAAATCGTATCAAAATAAATACACAGAATATTAATAAAATAATGTAAATTTGTATGACAATTAAGATGCAAAATACCCATAAAATAACGCATTTTTTATAAAAATATTTATACCAAGACACACATAAAATATTTGAATTTGTATTAAAATAAATATACAAAATCCACATACAATAAGGTAAATTTGTATTGAAATAGATATGCAAAATACATATAAAACCATGTAAATTTTTAAAAAAATATATATACGAATACACATAAAATAACGTAGATTTATATGAAAATAAATATACAAAATACACATAAAATGAAGTAAATACGTATAAAAAAAGGTATACAAAATACACATCATAGAATGTAAACTCGGATCAAAATAAATAAACAAAATACTAATAAAAGAAAGTGTATTGCATACATATAAATTTACAAAATACAAATAAAATAACGTAAATTTATATAAAACTATATGCAAAAATACACAAAAGTAATTAAATTTGTGTGAAAATAGATATACAAAATACATGTGTAGTTTATATATTTATTTTCATACAAATTGAAATTATTTGTGTTTATTTTTTTATATATTTTCATACAAATTTTCGTTATTATATGTGTATTTTGTATTTATTTTTTCTACAAATATACGTTCTTTTATCTGAATTTTGTTTATTGAATTTGAAACGAATTTACCTTATTTTGTATATCCATTTTCATACAAATTAAAATACTTCTGTGTATTTATGTATATAGTTTTATATAAATTTACGTTATTTTATGTGTATTTTGTATATTTATATTTATACAAATACACATTCTTTTATTGGTATTTTGTATATTTATTTTGATACGAATTTACATTATTTTATGTGTATTTTGTATACATTTTTTATACGTATTTACTTCATTTTATGTGTATTTTGTATATATATTCTTATAGAAATCTACGTTATTTTATGTGTATTCGAATATATATTTTGAAACAAATTTACATTGTTTTATATGTATTTTGCATATCTATTTCAATACAAATTTACCTTATTGTATGTGTTTTTTGTATATTTATTTTAATACAAATTTAATTTTTTGATGTGTATTTTGGTATATATATTTTTATAAATAAAAAAATGCGTTATTTTATGGGTATTTTTATAAATATTTTGATACAAATCTACATTATTTTATGTATTTTGTATATACATTTCAATTCAAATTTAGCTTATTTTATCTGTATTTTGTATATCTATTTTCATACGAATTTAATTACTTCTGTGTATTTTTGTATATAGTTTTATACAAATTTACGTTATTTTATGTGTATTTTGTATATTTATATTTATACAAATACACATTCTTTTATTGGTATTTCGTTTATATATTTTGGTAAGAATTTACATTTTTTTATGTGTATTTTGTATACATTTTCTTATACGTATTTACTTCATTTTATGTGTATTTTGTATATATATTTTTATACAAATCTACGTTATTTTATGTGTATTCGTATATATATTTTGAAACAAATTTACATTGTTCTATATGTATTTTGCATATCTATTTCAATACAGATTTACCTTATTGAATGTGTATTTTGTATATTTATTTTAATACAAATTAATTTTTTCATGTGTATTTTGGTATATATATTTTTATAAAAAATGCGTTATTTAATGCGTATTTTGCATCTTTATTTTCATACAAATTTACATTGTTTTATTAATATTCTGTGTATTTATTTTGATACGATTTTACATTATTCTATTTGTGTTTTGTATATATTTTTTTATACATATTTACATTATTTAATGTGTATTTTGTATATTTTAAAACAAATTTACGTTATTTTATGCGCATCTGTTAAAATATTTTGATACAAATTTACATTATTTTATGTATTTTGTATATATTTCAATATAAATTTAGTTTATTTTATGAATATTTTGTATATCTATTTTCATTTGTATCAAAATAAATAAACAAAATAGCAATAAAATAATGTAAATTTGTATGAGAAATATAGAAATACACATAAAATAACGCAAATTTATAAAAAAAATATATGTACAAAAATGCACATAAAATAAAGTAAATTTGCAAATTTGTATTGAAATAGATATGCAAAATACATATAAAACAATGTAAATTTGTTTCAAAATATATATACGAATACATATAAAATAACGTAGATTTCTATAAAAATATATACAAAATACACATAAAATGAAGTAAATACGTATAAAAAAATGAATACAAAAAATACATAAAAATCGTATCAAAATAAATAAACAAAATACCAGTAAAAGAATGTGTATTTGTAAAAATAAAAATTAAATTTGTGTGAAAGTAGATATACAAATTGAAATTATTTTTTTTTTTTTTTTATATATTTTCATACAAATTTTCGAAATTTTGTGTTTTTTTTTTTTTTCAAATATACGTTCTTTTATCTGAATTTTGTTTATTGAATTTGAAACGAATTTACCTTATTTTGTATATCTATTTTCATAAAAATTAAAATACTTTTGTGTATTTTTGTATATAGTTTTATATAAATTTACGTTATTTTATGTGTATTTTGTATATTTATATTTATACAAATACACATTCTTTTATTGGTATTTTGTATATTTATTTTGATACGAATTTCCATTATTTTATGTGTATTTTCTATACATTTTTTTATACGTATTTACTTCATTTTATGTGTATTTTGTATATATATTTTATAGAAATCTACGTTATTTTATGTGTATTCGAATATATATTTTGAAACATATTTATATTGTTTTATATGTATTTTGCATATCTATTTCAATACAAATTTACCTTATTGTATGTGTTTTTTATATATTTATTATAATTCAAATTTAATTTTTTTATGTGTATTTTGGTATATATATTTTTATTAATAAAAAAAATGCGTTACTTAATGGGTAATTTTGCATCTTTATTTTCATACAAATTTACATTGTTTTATTAATATTCTGTGTATTTATTTTTTACATTTTTCTATTTGTGTTTTGTATATATTTTTTTTATACATATTTACATTATTTAATGTGTATTTTGTATATTTTAAAACAAATTTACGTTATTTTATGCGCATCTGTTAAAATATTTTGATACAAATTTACATTATTTTATGTATTTTGTATATATATTTCAATATAAATTTAATTTATTTTATGTATATTTTGTATATCTATTTTCATTCGTATCAAAATAAATAAACAAAATAGCAATAAAATAATGTAAATTTGTATGAGAAATATACAAATACACATAAAATAACGCAAATTTCTAAAAAAAATATATGTACAAAAATGCACATAAAATAAAGTAAATTTGCAAATTTGTATTGAAATAGATATGCAAAATACATATAAAACAATGTAAATTTGTTTCAAAATATATATACGAATACATAAAATAACGTAGATTTCTATAAAAATATATACAAAATACACATAAAATGAAGTAAATACGTATAAAAAAACGAATACAAAAAATACATAAAAATCGTATCAAAATAAATAAACAAAATACCAGTAAAAGAATGTGTATTTGTAAAAATATAAATTAAATTTGTGTGAAAGTAGATATACAAATTGAAATTATTTTTGTTTATTTTTTTATATATTTTCATACAAATTTTCGAAATTTTATGTGTATTTTTTATATTTTTTTTCTTCAAATATACGTTCTTTTATCTGAATTTTGTTTATTGAATTTGAAACGAATTTACCTTATTTTGTATATCTATTTTCATAAAAATTAAAATACTTTTGTGTATTTTGTGTATATAGTTTTATATAAATTTACGTTATTTTATGTGTATTTTGTATATTTATATTTATACAAATACACATTCTTTTATTGGTATTTTGTATATTTATTTTGATACGAATTTACATTATTTTATGTGTATTTTCTATATTTATTTTTATATATATATATATATATATATATATATATATATATATATATATATATATATATATATATATATATATATATATATATATATATATATATATATATATATTTTATAGAAATCTACGTTATTTTATGTGTATTCGAATATATATTTTGAAACATATTTATATTGTTTTATATGTATTTTGCATATCTATTTCAATACAAATTTACCTTATTGTATGTGTTTTTTATATATTTATTTTAATTCAAATTTAATTTTTTTATGTGTATTTTGGTATATATATTTTTATAATTAAAAAAAAATGCGTTATTTTATGGGTATTTTGCCTCTTTATTTTCATACAAATTTACATTATTTTATTAATATTCTGTGTATTTATTTTGATACGATTTTACAATATTCTATTTGTGTTTTGTATATATATTTTTTTATACAAATTTACGTTATTTTAAGTGTATTTGTTTATGTATTTTCATTCAAATTTACATTATTTTATGTGTATTTTGTATATGTATTTCAATGCAAATTTACCTAGTTTTATGTGTATTTTGTATATTTATTTTCATACAAATTTAAAATATTTTTGTGTATTTTCGTATATAGTTTGATACAAATTTAGGTTATTTTATGTGTATTTTGTATATCTATTTTCATACAAATACACATTCTTTTATTGATATTTTGTTTATTTATTTTGACGCGAATTTACAGTATTTAATATGTATTTTGTATATATATTTTTATACGTATTTACATCATTTCATGTGTATTTTGTATATATATTCCTATAGAAATCAACGTTATTTTATGTGTATTCGTATATATATTTTGAAACAAATTTACACTGTTTTATGTGTATTTTGCGTTTTTTGTCAATACAAACTTACCTTATTGTATGTGCATTTTGTATATTAATTTTAATTCAAATTTAATTATTCTATGTGTATTTTTGTATATGTATTTTTTTAAAAAAACATGCTGTATTTTATGGGTATTTTGCATCTTTATTTTCATACAAATTTAAATTATTTTATTAATATTCTGTGTACTTATTTTGATACGATTTTACATTATTCTATGTATAACAAAAAATAAATACAGAATACACAAAAAATAGATATGCAAAATACATATAAACAATGTAAATTTGTTTCAAAATATCTATACGAATACACATGAAATGAGGTAGATTTTCCTAAAAATATATAAACAAATACACAATAAGGTAAATTTGTATTGAAATAGATATGCAAAATACATATAAAACAATGTAAATTTGTTTCAAAATATATATACGAATACACATAAAATAACGTAGATTTGTATAAAAATATATATACAAAATACACATAAAATGAAGTAAATACGTATAAGAAAATGTATACAAAATACACATTAAATAATGTAAATTGTATCAAAATAAATAAACAAAATAATTAATAAAAGAATGTGTATTTCTATAAATATAAATATACAAAATACATAAAATAACGTAAATTTGTATAAAACTATATACAAAATACACAGAAGTTATTAAATCTGTATGAAAATAAATATACAAAATACAGATAAAATAAGCTAAATTTGAATTGAAATGTATATAAAAATACATAAAATAAAGTAAATTTGAATGAAAATATTTATAAAATACATATAATAACGTAAATTTGTTTAAAATATATAAACAAAATACACATTAAGTAATGTAAATACGTATAAAAATATGTACAAAATACATATAATTATGTAATTCGTATTAAACTAAATAAACAAAATATCAATAAAATAATGTAAATTTGTATGAGAAAACATATACAAATACATATAAAATAACGCTAATTTCCATAAAATATATGTCCAAAATGAACGTAAAATAAAGTAACTTTGAATAAAATATATATATATATATATATATATATATATATATATATATATATATATATATATATATATATATATATATATATATATATATATATATATATATATACAAAACACACATTAAATAATGTAAATGTGTACATAAAATAACCTAAATTTGTATAAAAATATATACAAAATACACAAAAATAATTTAAATTTGTATGAAAAGAAATATACAAAATACACATAAATTATGTAAATACGTATTGAAATATATATACAAAATACATATAAAGTAATGTAAATTTTAAATAAACAAAATATCATGAAAAGAATGCATTTGTATACACATATAATAACGCAAAATTTGTATGAAATATATATCAAAATTCACATTAAATAATGTAAATATGTAAAAAAATATATGCAAAACAAATAGAATAATGTAAAATCGTATCAAAATTTATACGAATAATAATAAAATAATATAAATTTGAATGAAAATATAGATGCAAAATACCTAAAAAAAAACGCATTTTTTTAAATATATATACCAAAATACAAATAAAATATTTAAATTTCTATTAAAATAAATATACAAAATGCACATACAATAAGGTAAATTTCTATTGAAATAGATATGCAAAATACATACAAAACAATGTAAATTTGTTTCAAAATATATATACGAATACACATAAAATAACGTAGATTTCTATAAAAATGAATATACAAAATACACATAAAATTAAGTAAATACGTATAAAAAATGTATACAAAAAACACATAAAATAATATAAATTCGTATAAAAATAAATAAACAAAATATCAATAATAGAAATGTGTATTTGTATAAATATAAATATACAAAATGCACATAAAATAAGGTAAATTTATATAAAAATATATACATAAAATAATGCAAATTTCTATAAAATATATGTACTAAAATAGACATAAAATAAATTTGTATAAAATATATATACAAAATACACATTAGATAATGTAAATGAGTATAAAAATATATATACAAAATACATATAAAATAATGTAAATTGTATCAATATAAATTAACAAAATATCAATAAAATAATGTAAATTTGAATGAAAATATATATACAACCGACACAAAAAATAACGTCAATACAAATACACTTATACACATAAAATAATGTAAAATTGTATGAAATATATATACAAAATACACATAAAATAAGGTAAATTTGTAATAAAATATATAAAAAATACACATAAAATAATGTAAATTTGTATGAAAATATATATACAAATACACATAAAATAATAAATTTGTATAAAATTTGTATCAAAATATATACAAATACACACAATAAAATAATATAAATTTTTATGAAAATCTATACAAAAATACACATAAATAATTTAAATTTTATGAAAATAGATATACAAAATACACATAAAATATTGTAAATTTGTATCAAAATATATAAAGAATTACACATAATATAACGTATATTTGTATAAAAATATATATACAAAATATACCTTAAATAATGTAAATATGTATAAAAAATATACAAAATAAACATAGAATAATGTAAAATCGTATAAAAAGAAATAAACGGAATATCAATAAAATAATGTTAATTTGTATAAAAATAACGATGCAAAATACCCATAAAATAAAGCATATTTGTATAAAAATATATATATACAAAAATACACATAAAATAATTAAATTTTTATTAAAATAAGTATACAAAATGCACATACAATAAGGTAAACTTATATTGAAATAAATATACAAAATACACATAAATAATGTAAATTTGTATGAAAATCTATATACGAATACTCATAAAATAACGTAGATTTCTATGAAAATATATATACAAAATACATATACAAAATACACATATAAATTTAAAATTGTATGAAAATAAATATACAAAATACACATAAAATAATGTAAATTTGTATGAAATGAATACAAATACATTTTATATAAAATATATATACAAAATACACATAGAATAATGTAAAATCATATCAAAATAAATACAAATACAATAAAATAATGTAAATTTGTATGAAAATAACTATGCAAATACCCATAAATTTTTAATTTTGTATATTTTTATAAAATATATATAAAAAAACATACATAAAATATTTAAATTTGCATTGAAATAAATATACAAAATGCACATACAATAAGGTAAATTTGTATTGAAAGAGATATGCAAAATACATATAAAACAATGTAAATTTGTTTCAAAATATATATACGAATACAAATAAAAAACGTAGATTTCTATAAAAATATATATACAAAATACACATAAAATTAAGTAAATACGTATAAAAAAATGTATACAAAATACACATAAAATAATGTAAGCTCGAATTAAAATAAATAAACAAAATACCAATAAAAGAATGTGTATTTGGATAAATATAAATATACAAAATACACATACAAAATAAACATAAAATAAGGTAGATTTGTAATAAAATATATGTACAAAATACACATAAAATAATGTAAATTTATATGAAAATATATATACAAATACACATAAAATACCATGAATTTGTATAAAAATATATATTCAAAATAAATATTAAATAATGTAAAAGCGTATAAAAATATATATACAAAGTACATATAAAATAATGTAAACTCGTATTAATATAAATCAACAAAACACCAATAAAATAATATATATTTGAATGAAAATATATTTGCAAAATATACATAACATAACTAAAATTTGTATTAAAATATATACAAAAATACATAGAAATAATTTGAGTTTGTATGAAAATAGATATTCAAAATACACATAAAACTAGGTAAATTTCTTTTGAAATGTATATACAAAATACCCATAAAATATTGTAAATTTGTGTCAAAATATATAAACAAATGCACATAAAATAACGTAAATTTGTATGAAAATTATATACAAAATACACCTATAATAGTGTCAATTCGTATCAAAATGAATGAGCAGAATATCAATAAAATAATGTAAATTAATATGATAATAAAGATGAAAAAATACCCAAAAAATAAAGCATATGTTTATAAAAATACAGTTACAAAAATACACACGAATAATTAAATTTGTATTAAAATTAATATACAAAATGCGTATATAATAAGGTAAATTTGTATTGAAAAAATATGCAACATACACGTTTACTCATACAAATTTATATTATTTTATATATATTTTTTTATATTTATACGAATTACATGATTATATATATATATATATTTATATTTATATATATTTACATATATATGTATATGTATTTATATATATTCATACACATTTACGTTATTATATGTGTATTTGTATAAATGTTTTGATACAAATTTACTTTATTTCATATTTTTGTATATATATTTCAATTCAAATTGCTTAGCTTATTTTGAGTGTATTTTGTATATATTTTCATACAAATTTAGTTCTGTGTATTTTTGTCTAGAGTTTTATATCAATTTACGTTATTTTATGTGTATTTTGTATATTTATATTCATAGAAATACACATTCTTTTATTGGTATTTTGTTTATTTATTTTGATACGAATTTACATTATTTTAGGTGTATTTTATATACATATTTTATACGTATTTACGTTATTTTATGTGTATTTTGTATATACATTTATTATATACATTTACGTTATTTTATGTGTATTCGTATATATTTTGAAACAAATTATACATTTTATACAAATTTAGGTTATTGTATGTGTATTTGTATATATATTTTATACAAATACATTTATTTCATGTGTATTTTGTATGATTTTAAACAAATTTATATTTTTTTATGTGTATTTTGTATATATATATATATATATATATATATATATATATATATATATATATATATATATATATATATATATATATATATATATATATTTATACAAATACACATTCTTTTATTGGTATTTTGTTTATTTATTTTGATACTAATTTACATTATTTTATGTGTATTTTGTATACATTTTTTATACGTATTTACTTAATTTTATGTGTATTTTGTATATATATTTTTAAAGAAATCTACCTTATTTCATGTGTATTCGTATATATGTTTTGAAACAGATTTACATTGTTTATATGTATAATTAAATTTGTATTAAAATTAATATACAAAATGCGTATATAATAAGGTAAATTTGTATTGAAAAAATATGCAACATACACGTTTACTCATACAAATTTATATTATTTTATTGGTATTTTGTTTATTTATTTTGATACGAATTTCATGATTATATGTGTATTTTGTACATATTTTTTTTATACGTATTTAAATTATTTAATGTGTATTTTGTTTATATATTTTCATGCAAACTTACGTTATTATGTGTATTTGTATAAATATTTTGATACAAATTTACTTTATTTCATGTATTTTGTATATTTATTTCAATTCAAATTTAGCTTATTTTGTGTGTATTTTGTATATATTTACATACAAATTTAATTAGTTTTATATAAATTTACGTTATTTTATGTGTATTTTGTATATTTATATTTATTCTCTATACATTTTTTTATACGTATTTCCTTCATTTTATGAGTATTTTGTATATATATTTTTATGGAAATCTACGTTATTTTATGTGTTTTCGTATATATATTTTGAAACAAATTTACATTGTTTTATATGTATTTTGCATATCTATTTCAATACAAATTTACCTTATTGTATGTGTTTTTTGTATAAATATTTTAATACAAATTTTATTTTTTGATGTGTATTTTGGTATATATATTTTTATAAATAAAAAAAATGCGTTATTTTATGGGTATTTTGCTTCTTTATTTTCATACAAATTTACATTATTTTATTAATATTCTGTGTATTTATTTTGATACGATTTTACATTATTTTATTTGTTTTTTGTACATATTTTTTTATACAAATTTACGTTATTTTAAGTGTTTTTGTTTATGTATTTTCATTCAAATTTACATTATTTTATGTGTATTTTGTGTATGTATTTCAATACAAATTTACCTAATTTTATGTGTATTTTGTATATTTAATTTCATACAAATGTAAAATATTTTTGTGTACTTTTGTATATAGTTTGATACAAATTTAGGTTATTTTATGTGTATTTTGTATATATATATTTTCATACAAATACACATTCTTTTATTGATATTTTGTTTATTTATTTTGACGCGAATTTACATTATTTAATGTGTATTTTTTAAATATATTTTTATACGTATCTACATCATTTCATGTATATTTATTTCAATGCAAATTTAAATATTTTATGTGTATTTTGGTATATATATTTTTATAAGAAATGCACTATTTTATGGGAATTTTGCATCTTTATTTTCATACAAATTTACATTATTTTATTAATATTCGATGTATTTATTTTGATACGATGTTACATTATTCTATTTGTTTTTTGTATATACTTTTTCATACATATTTACATTATTTAATGTGTATCTTGCATATATATTTTATACAAATTTATTATCTATTATCTATTTCCATACAAATACACATTCTTTTCATGATATTTTGTTGATTTATTTCGACACGAATTTACATTATTTGATATGTATTTTGTATATATATTTTTATACGTATTTACATAATTTCATATGTATTTTGTATATATATTTCTATAGAAATCTACTTTATTTTATGTGTATTCGTATATATATTTTGAAACAAATTTACATTGTTTTATATGTATTTTTGAATATCTCTTTCAATACAAATTTACCTTACTGTATATGCATTTTGTTTATTTATTTCAATACAAATTTAAATATTTTATGTGTATTTTAGTAAATATATTTTTATAAAAAATGCGATAATTTTTGGAAATTTTGCATCTTTATTTTCATACCAATTTACATTATTTTATTGATATTCTGTGTATTTATTTTGATACGATTTTACATTATTCTATTTGTTTTTTGTATATATTTTTTTAATACACATTTACATTATTTAATGTGTATCTTGCAAATATATTTTATACAAATTTGCGTTATTTTAAGTGTATTTGTTTATATATTTTCACTCAAATTTACATTATTTGATGTGTATTTTGTATATGTATTTCAATACAAATTTACCTAATTTTATGTATATTTTGTATATTTCTTTTCAAATAAATTTAAATTATTTTTGTGTATTTTTGTATATAGTTTTATACAAATTTAGGTTATTTTATGTACGGATTTACATTATTTAGTGTGTGTTTTGTATTTATATTTATATGCAAATTTACTTTATTTTATGTGCATTTTTGTACATATATTTTTATAGAAATTTGCGTTATTTGTATATGTTTTCTCATACAAATTTACATTATTTTATTGCTATTTTGTTTATTTATTTTGATACGAATTACATGATTATATGTGTATTTTGAACATATTTTTTATACCTATTTACATTACTTAATGTGTATTTTGTTTATATATTTTTAAACAAATCTTCGTTATTATGTGTATTTGTATAAATATTTTGATACAGATTTACATTATTTCATGTATTTTGTATGTACATTTCAATTAAAATTTAGCTTATTTTAGCTGTATTTTGTATATATATTTTCATACAAATTTAATTACTTCTGTTTATTTTTGTATATAGTTTTATACAAATCAACGATATTTTTTGTGTATTTTGTATATTTATAATTATACAAATACACATTCTTTTACTGGTATTTTGTTTATTTATTTTGATACGATTTTTATGTCTATTTTGTATTCATTTTTTTATACGTATTTACTTCATTTTATGTGTATTTTGTGTATATTTTTATAGAAATCTACGTTATTTTATGTGTATTCGTATATATATTTTGAAACAAATTTACATTGTTTTATATGTATTCTTGAATATCTCTTTCAATACAAATTTACCTTACCATATTTATACCAAAATACACATATAAAAATTAAATTTGTATTAAAATAAATATATAAAAAACACATACAATAAGGTAAATTTGTATTGAAATAGATATGCAAAATACATATAAAATAATGTAAATTTGTTTCAAAATATATATACGAATACACATAAAATAACGTAGATTTCTATAAAAATATATATACAAAATAAACATAAAATGAAGTAAATATGTATAAAAAAATGTATACAAAATACACATAAAATAATGTAAATTCGCATCGAAATAAATATACAAAATAGCAATAAAAGAATGTTATTTGTATAAATATAAATATACAAAATACACATAAAATAACGTAAATTTATATAAAACTATATACAAAAATACACAGAAGTATTTTAATTTGTATGAAAATAGATATACAAAATAAGGTAAATTCGTTTCAAATTCAATAAACAAAATTCAGATAAAAGAACGTATATTTGTGGAAAAAATAAATATTCAAAATACACATAAAATAACGAAAATTTGCATGAAAATATATAAAAAAATAAACAAAAATTATTTCAATTTGTATGAAAATAAATAAAATTAGGTTAATTTGTATTGAAATACATATACAAAATACACATAAAATAATGTAAATTTGAAAGAAAATATATATACAAATACACATATAATAACGTAAATTTGTATGAAAATATATAAACAAAATACTCATTAAATAATGTAAATACGTATAAAAAAATGTGTACAAAATACACATATAATCATGTAATTCGTATCAAAATAAATAAACAAAATACCAACAAAATAATATAAATTTGTATGAGTAAACGTGTATGTTGCATATTTTTTCAATACAAATTTATCTTATTATATACGCATTTTGTATATTAATTTTAATACAAATTTAATTATTCGATGTGTATTTTTGTATCTGTAATTTTATAAACATATGCTCTATTTTCTATGTGTATTTTGTATATATTTTTCATACAAATTTACGTTATTTTATGTGTATTTCTTTATATATTTTGACACAAATTTACAATATTTTATGGCTATTTTGTATATACATTTTAAAAGAAATTTACCTAGTTTTATGTGTATTTTGTATATCTATTTTCATACAAACTCAAATTATTTCTATGTATTTTTGTATATATTTTAATACAAATTTTAGTTATGTTATGTGTATTTTGTAAATCTATTTTCATTCAAATATATATTATTTTATTGGTGTTTTGTTGATTTATATTGATACGAATTTACATTATTTTATATGTACTTTGTATATATATTTTTATACGCTTTTACATTATTTAATATTTATTTTGAATATATATTTTTATACAAATTCATGGTATTTTATGTGTATTTGTATATATATTTTCATATATATTTACATTATTTTATGTGTATTTTGTACATATATTTCATTACAAATTTACCTTATTTTATGTTTATTTTGTATGTGTACTTTGTACATTTATATTTATACAAATACACATTCTTTTATTGGTATTTTGTTTATTTATTTTGTTTCGAATTTACATTATTTTGTTTACATTTTTTTATACGTATATACTTAATTTTATGTGTATTTTGTATATATATTTTTTTAGAAATCTACGTTATTTTATGTGTATTCGTACATATATTTTGAAACAAATTTACATTGTTTTATATGTACAATAAGGTAAATTTGTATTGAAATAGATATGCAAAATACATATAAAGCAATGTAAATTTGTTTCAAAATATGTATACGAATACACATAAAATAGCGTAGATTTCTATAAAAATATATATACAAAATACACATAAAATTAAGTAAATACGTATAAAAAAATGTATACAAAATACACATAAAATAATGTAAATTCGTATCAAAATAAATAAACAAAAAAACAATAAAAGAATGTTTACTTGTATAAATATAAATATACAAAATACACATAAAATAACGTAAAATTGTATAAAACTATATACAAAAATAAACAAAAATAATTAAATTTGTATGAAAATAGATATACAAAAGACACATAAAATAAGCTAAATTTGAATTGAAATAAATATAGAAAATACATAAAATAATGTAAATTTGTATCAAAATATATATTCAAATACACATATAATAACGTAAATTTGTATAAAAATATATAAACAAAATACACATTAAATAATGTAAATACGTATAAAAGATATGTACGTAATGTAAAAATTTATAAAATTAAAGATGCAAAATACCCATAAAATATCTTATATTTAAAAAAAAAATATACAAAAATACACATAAAATAATTAAATTTGTATTAAAATAAATATACAAAATACACATACAATAAGATAGATTTTTATTGAAATAGATATGCAAAAAACATATAAAATAATGAAAATTTTTATCAAAATATATACGAATACACACAATAAAATTACGTAAATTTTTATGAAAATATATATACAAAATACACATAAAATAATGTAAATACATAGAAAAATATATATATACAAAATACACATAAACTAATGTAAATTCGTATCAAAATAAATAAACAAAATTTCCTCTAAAAGAATGTATATGTGTAGGAAAATATATATACAAAATACAAAAAAAAAAAAAAATTGTATAAAAATAATACAGAAATACACAAAAATAATTTAAATTTGTTTGAAAATAGATATGCAAAATACAAATGAAATTAGGCAAATTTTTATTGAAATACATATACAAAATACACATAAAATAATGTAAATTTGTATGAAAATATATAAACAAATACACATAAGATAACGTAAATTTCCATAAAATATATGTACAAAATATACATTAAATAATGTAAATATGTCTAAAAATATATATACAAAATACACAAAATAACGTAAAATCGTATCAAAATAAATAAACAGACAATCAATAAGATAATGTAAATTTGTATGAAAATAAAGATGCAAAATACCCATATAATAACGCATATTTGTTTAAAAATATATATACAAAAATACACATAAAATAATTAAATTTGCATCAAAATAAATATACAAAAGGCACATGTACATATTTTTTTTATACAAATTTACGTTATTTCAAGTGTATTTGTTTATGTATTTTCATTCAAATTTACATTATTTTATGTGTATTTTGCGTATGTATTTCAATTCAAATTTACCTAATTTTATGTGTATTTTGTATATTCAATTTCATTCAAATGTAAAATATTTTTGTGTATTTTTGTATATAGTTTGATACAAATTTAGGTTATTTGATGTGTATTTTGTATATATATTTTCATACAAATACACATTCTTTTATTGATATTTTGTTTATTTATTTTGACGCGAATTTACATTATTTAATGTGTATTTTTTTATATATATTTTTATACGTATCTACATCATTTCATGTATATTTATTTCAATGCAAATTTAAATATTTTATGTGTATTTTGGCATATATATTTTTATAAGAAATGCGCTATTTTATGGGAATTTTGCATCTTTATTTTCATACAAATTTACATTATTTTATTAATATTCGGTGTATTTATTTTGATACGATGTTACATTATTCTATTTGTTTTTTGTATATACTTTTTCATACATATTTACATTATTTAATGTGTATCTTGCATATATATTTTATACAAATTTATTATCTATTATCTATTTCCATACAAATACACATTCTTTTCATGATATTTTGTTTATTTATTTTGACACGAATTTACATTATTTGATATGTTTTTTGTATATATATTTTCATACGTATTTACATAATTTCATATGTATTTTGTATGTATATTTCTATAGAAATCTACTTTATTTTATGTGTATTCGTATGTATATTTTGAAACAAATTTACATTGTTTTATATGTATTTTTGAATATCTCTTTCAATACAAATTTAATTACTTCTGTGTATTTTTGTATATAGTTTTATACAAATTTACGATATTTTTTGTGTATTTTGTATATATATAATTATACAAATACACATTCTTTTACTGGTATTTTGTTTATTTATTTTGATACGATTTTTATGTCTATTTTGTATTCATTTTTTTATACGTATTTACTTCATTTTATGTGTATTTTGTGAATATTTTTATAGAAATCTACGTTATTTTATGTGTACTCGTATATATATTTTGAAACAAATTTACATTGTTTTATATGTATTCTTGAATTATACAAATTTACCTTACCATATATACCAAAATACACATATAAAAATTAAATTTGTATTAAAATAAATATATCAAAAACACATACAATAAGGTAAATTTGTATTGAAATAGATATGCAAAATACATATAAAACAATGTAAATTTGTTTCAAAATATATATACGAATACACATAAAATAACGTAGATTTCTATAAAAATATATATACAAAATAAACATAAAATGAAGTAAATACGTATAAAAAAAATGTATACAAAATACACAAAAAATAATATAAATTCGCATCAAAATAAATATACAAAATACTAAGAAAAGAATGTGTATTTGTATAAATATAAATATACAAAATACACATAAAATAACGTAAATTTATATAAAACTATATACAAAAATACACAAAAGTATTTTAATTTGTATGAAAATAGATATACAAAATAAGGTAAATTCGTTTCAAATTCAATAAACAAAATTCAGATAAAAGAAAGTATATTTGTGGAAAAAATAAATATTCAAAATACACATAAAATAACGAAAATTTGCATGAAAATATAAAAAAAAAAAAATTATTTCAATTTGTATTAAAATAAATAAAATTAGGTTAATTTGTATTGAAATACATATACAAAATACACATAAAATAATGTAAATTTGAAAGAAAATATATATACAAATACACAAATAATAACGTAAATTTGTATGAAAATATATAAACAAAATACACATTAAATAATGTAAATACGTATAAAAAAATGTGTACAAAATACACATATAATCATGTAATTCGTATCAAAATAAATAAACAAAATACCAACAAAATAATATAAATTTGTATGAGTAAACGTGTATGTTGCTTATTTTTTTAATACAAATTTATCTTATTATATACGCATTTTGTATATTAATTTTAATACAAATTTAATTATTCGATGTGTATTTTTGTATCTGTATTTTTATAACCATATGCTTTATTTTTTGGGTATTTTGCATCTTTATTTTCATACAAATTTACATTATTTTATTGATATTCTGCCACTCATTTTGATACGAATTGACATTATTCTATGTGTATTTTGTATATATTTTTCATACAAATTTACGTTATTTTATGTGTATTTCTTTATATATTTTGACAAATTTACAATATTTTATGGCTATTTTGTATATACATTTCAAAAGAAATTTACCTAGTTTCATGTGTATTTTGTATATCTATTTTCATACAAACTCAAATTATTTCTATGTATTTTTGTATATATTTTAATACAAATTTTAGTTATGTTATGTGTATTTTGTAAATCTATTTTCATTCAAATATATATTATTTTATTGGTGTTTTGTTGATTTATATTTATACGAATTTACATTATTTTATATGTACTTTGTATATATATTTTTATACGCTTTTACATTATTTAATATTTATTTTGAATATATATTTTTATACAAATTCATTGTATTTTATGTCTATTTGTATATATATTTTCATATAAATTTACATTATTTTATGTGTATTTTGTACATATATTTTATTACAAATCTACCTTATTTTATGTTTATTTTGTATATGTATTTTGTATATTTATATTTATCCAAATACACATTCTTTTATTGGTATTTTGTTTATTTATTTTAAATCGAATTTACATTATTTTATGTGTATTTTGTATACATTTTTTTATACGTATTTACTTAATTTTATGTGGATTTTGTATATATATTTTTATAGAAATCTACGTTTTTTTATTTGTATTCGTATATATATATTTTGAAACAAATTTACATTGTTTTATATGTATTTTTGCATATCTCTTTCAATACAAATTTACCTTATTGTATGTGCATTTTGTATATTTATTTCAATACAAATTTAAATATTTTATGTGTATTTTGGTATATATATTTTTAAAAGAAATGCGCTATTTTATGGGAATTTTGCATCCTTATTTTCATACAAATTTACATTATTTTATTAATATTCGGTGTATTTATTTTTATACGATTTTACATTATTCTATTTGTTTTTTGTATATACTTTTTTATACATATTTACATTATTTAATGTGTATCTTGCATATATATTTTATACAAATTTATTATCTATTATCTATTTTCATACAAATACACACTCTTTTCATGATATTTTGTTTATTTATTTTGACACGAATTTACATTATTTGATATGTATTTTGTATATATATTTTTATACGTATTTACATAATTTCATATGTATTTTGTATATATATTTCTATAGAATTCTACTTTATTTTATGTGTATTCGTATATATATTTTGAAACAAATTTACATTGTTTTATATGTATTTTTGAATATCTCTTTTAATACAAATTTACCTTACTGTATATGCATTTTGTATATTTATTTCAATACAAATTTAAATATTTTATGTGTATTTTGGTATATATATTTTTATAAAAAATGCGCTATTTTATGGGAATTTTGCATCTTTATTTTCATACAAATTTACATTATTTTATTGATATTCTGTGTATTTATTTTGATACGATTTTACAATATTCTATTTGTTTTTTGTTTATATTTTTTTATACACATTTACATTATTTAATGTGTATCTTGCATATATATTTTATACAAATTTACGTTATTTTAAGTGTATTTGTTTATATATTTTCATTGAAATTTACATTTATTTTAATTCGAAATTACATTATTTTATGTGTATTTTGTATACATTTTTTTATACGTATTTACTTAATTTTATATGTATTTTGAATATATATTTTTATAGAAATCTACGTTTTTTTATTTGTATTCGTAAATATATTTTGAAACAAATTTACATTGTTTTATATGTATTTTTGCATATCATTTTCAATACAAATTTAATTTATTGTATGTACATTTTTTATATTTATTTCAATGCAAATTTAAATATTTTATGTGTATTTTGGTATATATATTTTTATAAGAAATGCGCTATTTTATGTGAATTTTGCATCTTTATTTTCATACAAATTTACATTATTTTATTAATATTCGGTGTATTTATTTTGATACGATGTTACATTATTCTATTTGTTTTTTGTATATACTTTTTTATACATATTTACATTATTTAATGTGTATCTTGCATACATATTTTATACAAATTTATTATCTATTATCTATTTTCATGCAAATACACATTCTTTTCATGATATTTTGTTTATTTATTTTGACACGAATTTACATTATTTGATATGTATTTTGTATATATATTTTTATACGTATTTACATAATTTCATATGTATTTTGTATATATATTTCTATAGAAATTTTCTTTATTTCATGTGTATTCGTATATATATTTTGAAACAAATTTACATTGTTTTATATGTATTTTTTAATATCTCTTTCAATACAAATTTACCTTATTGTACATGCATTTTGTATATTTATTTCAATACAAATTTAAATATTTTATGTGTATTTTGGTAAATATATTTTTATAAAAATGCGAAAATTTTTGGGAATTTTGCATCTTTATTTTTATACAAATTTACATTATTTTAGTGATATTCTGAGTATTTATTTTGATACGATTTTACATTATTCTATTTGTTTTTGTATATATATTTTTATACTCATTTACATTATTTAATGTGTATCTTGCATATATATTTTATACAAATTTACGTTATTTTAAGTGTATTTGTTTATATATTTTCATTCAAATTTACATTATTTGATGTGTATTTTGTATATGTATTTCAATGCAAATTTACCTAATTTTATGTGTATTTTGTATATTTCTTTTCAAACAAATTTAAATTATTTTGTGTATTTTGTATATAGTTTTATACAAATTTAGGTTATTTATGTACGCATTTACATTATTTAGTGAGTGTTTTGTATATATTTTTTTTTGCAAATTTACTTTATTTTATGTGCATTTTATATATACAAAATACACATAGAAGAATGTAAAAACGTATCAAAATAAATACACAAAATATCAATAAAATAATGTAAATTTGTATGAAAATAAAGATGCAAAATACCCATAAAATAAAGCATATTTTTATAAAAATACATATACAAAAATACACATAGATTAATCAAATTTGTATTAAAATTAATATACAAAATGCACATACAATAACGTAAATTTGTATTGAAAAAATATGCAAAATACACATAAAATAATGTAAATTTGTTTCAAAATATATATACGAATACACATAAAATAACGCAGATTTCTATTGAAATAAATATACAAAATACACTTGAAATAATATAAATTCGTTTAAAAATATATATACAAAATACACATTAAATAATGTTAATTCGTGTCAAAATAAATAAACAAAATATCATGAAAAGAATGTGTATTTGTATGAAAATAGATATACAAAATACACATAAAATAACCTAAATTTGTATAAAACTATATACAAAAATACACAAAAAATAATTTAAACTTGTATGAAAATAAATATACAAAAAACATATAAAAATAGGTAAATTTGTATTGAAATACATATACAATATACACATAAAATAATGTAAAATACACAAAAAATAATTTAAACTTGTATGAAAATAAATATACAAAAAACATATAAAAATAGGTAAATTTGTATTGAAATACATATACAATATACACATATAGACTTAAAATAACGTAAATTTGTATCAAATATATATACAAAAAAAAACATTAAATAATGTAAATATGTATAAAAAAATATACAAAACACAAATAAAATAATGTAAAATCGTAGCAAAATAAATACAGAAAATATTAATAAAATAATGTAAATTTGTATGAAAATAAAGATGCAAAATACCCATAAAATAACGCATTTTTTATAAAAATAAATATACGAAAAAACATAAAATATTTGATTTTGTATTAAAATAAATAGATATACAAAATACACATAAAATAAGCTAAATTTGAATTGAAATATATATACAAAATACATAAAATAATGTAAATTTGTATCAAAATACCTATACAAATACACATATAATAATGTAAATTTGTATAAAAATATATAAACAAAATACACATTAAATAATGTAAATACGTATAAAAAAATGTAAAAAAATACACAAATAATCATGTAATTCGTATCAAAATAAATAGACAAAATACCAATAAAATAATGTAAATTTCTATGAGAAAACATATACAAAATACACATAAATAACGCAAATATCAATAAAAATATATATAATATAATATATTTTTATACATATTTAAAATATTTAATGTATATTTTGTATATATATATATATATATATATATATATATATATATATATATATATATATATATATATATATATATATATATATATATATATATATATATATATATATATAGTAACGTACATTTGTATAAAATATATATACAAAATACACATAGAATAATGTAAAATCGTATCAAAATAAATACACAGAATATCAATAAAATAATGTAAATTTGTATGAAAATAAAGATGCAAAATACCCATAAAATAAAACATATTTTTATAAAAATATATATACAAAAATACACATAGAATAATTAAATTTGTATTAAAATTAATATACAAAATGCACATCCAATAAGGTATATTTGCATATAAAAAATATGCAAAATACACATAAAACAGTGTAAATTTGTTTCAAAATATATATACGAATACACATAAAATAAAGTAGATTTCTATAGAAATATATATACAAAATACACATGAAAAGATGTAAATACGTATAAAAATATATATACAAAACAAACATTAAATAATGTAAACTCGCGTCAAAATAGATAAACAAAATATCAATAAAAGAATGTGTGTTTGTATGAAAATAGATATACAAAATACACATAACATAATTATTTAAATTTGCAGGAAAATAAATATACAAAATACACATAAAATTAAGGAAATTTGTATTGAAATATATATACAAAATACACATAAAATTATGTAAATTTGAATGAAAAAATATAAACAAATACACTTAAAATAACGTATTTTTTTTATAAAATATATATACAAAATATACATTAAATAATGTAAATATGTATAAAAAATATATATACAAAACACGAATAGAATAATGTAAAATCTTATCAAAATAAATGCACATTATATTAATAAAATAATGTAAATTTCTATGAAAATTAAGATGCAAAATACCCATAAAATAAATCATTTTAAAAAAAAATATATATACCAAAATACACATAAAATATTTGAATTTGTATTAAAATAAATATATAAAATACACATACAATAAGATAAATTTGTATTGAAATAGATATGCAAAATACATATAAAACAACGTAAATTTGTTTGAAAATATATATACGAATACACATAAAATAACGAAGATTTCAATAAAAATATATATACAAAATACACATAAAATGAAGTAAATACGTATAAAAAAAATGTATACAAAATACACATAAAACAGTGTAAATTCGTATCAAAATAAATAAACAAAATACCAATAAAAGAATGAGTACTTTTATAAATATATATATACAAAATACACATAAAATAACGTAAATTTATATAAAACTATATACAAAAATACACAAAAGTAATTAAATTTGTATGAAAATAGATATACAAAATACACATAAAATAAGCTAAATTTGAATTGAAATATATATACAAAATACATAAAATAATATAAATTTGTATCAAAATATTTGTACAAATACAGATATAATAACGTAAATTTGTATAAAAATATATAAGCAAAATACACATTAAATAATGTAAACATGTATTAAAAAATATGTACAAAATACACATATAATCATGTAATTCGTATCAAAATAAATAAACAAAATAACAATAAAATAATGTAAATTTGTATGAGAAAACATATACAAAATACACATAAAATAACGCAAATTTCTATAAAAAATATATGTACAAAAATACACAAAATAAAGTAAATTTGCATAAAAATATATATACAAAAAACACATTAAATAATGTAAATACGTAGAAAAATATGTATACAAAATACCTATCAAATAATCTAAATCCGTATCGAATTAAATTAACAAAATACCAATAAAATAATGTAGTTTTGGATGAAAATATATTGAGAAAATACACATAAAATAACCTAAATACAAATACAAATATACACATAAAATAATTTAAAATTGAATGAAATAAATATACAAAATAAAGATAAAATAAGGTAAATTTGTAATGAAATATATGTAAAAATACACATGAAATAATATAAATTTGTATGAAAATATATATACAAATACACATAAAATGACATAAATTTGTATTAAAATTATATCAAAATATATACGAATACACACAATAAAATAACGTAAATTTTTATGAAAATATATATAAAAAATACACATAAAATAATCTAAATACGTAGAAAAATATACATACAAAATACACATAAAATAATGTAAATTCGTAAAAAATTAAATACACAAAATTCCAATAAAAGAATGTATATTTGTAGGAAAATATATATACAAAAAACAAATAAAATAACTAAAATTTGTATAAAAATATATACAAAAATACACAAAAATAATTTTAATTTGTTTGAAAATAGATATGCAAAATACACATAAAGTTAGGCAAATTTGTATTGAAATACATATACAAAACTCACATAAAATAATGTAAATTTATATGAAAATATATAAACAAATACATATAAAATAACGTAAATTTGGATAAAATATATATACAAAATATACATTAAATATTTTAAATATGTTTAAAAATATATTATATTATATATATTTTTATTGATATTTGCGTTATTTATGTGTATTTTGTATATGTTTTCTCATAGAAATTTACATTATTTTATTGGTATTTTGTCTATTTATTTTTATACGAATTACATGATTATTTGTGTATTTTGTACATTTTTTTATACGTATTTACATTATTTAATGTGTATTTTGTTTATATATTTTTATACAAATTTACGTTATTATATGTGTATTTGTATAAGTATTTTGATACAAATTTACATTATTTTATGTATTTTGTATATATATTTCAATTCAAATTTAGCTTATTTTATGAGTATTTTGTATATCTATTTATTTTAAAACAAAATCAAATATGTTATGTTTTTTCGTATATATATTTTTATAAAAAATGCATTATTTTATGGGTATTTTGCATCTTAATTTTCATACAAATTTACATTATTTCATTAATATTTTCTGTATTTATTTTGATACGATTTTACATTATTTTATTTGTGTTTTGAATATATTTTTTTTATACATATTTACCTTATTTAATGTGTTTTTTGTATATATATTTGATACAAATTTACGTTATTTTAAGTCTATATGTTTATATATTTTCATTCAAATTTACATTATTTTATGTGTATTTTGTATATGTATTTCAATACAAATTTACCTAATTTTATATGTTTTTTGTATATTTATTTTCATACAAGTTTAAATTATTTTTGTGTATTTTTGTATATAGTTTTATACAAATTTAGGTTATTTTATGTGTATTTTGTATATCTATTTTCATACAAACACACATTCTTTTCATGATATTTTGTTTATTTATTTTGACACGAATTAACATTATTTAATGTGTATTTTGTATATATATTTTTATACCTATTTACATCATTTCATGTGTATTTTGTATATATATTTCTATAGAAATCTGTTATTTTATGTGTATTCGTATATATATTTTGAAACAAATTTACATTGTTTTATGTGTATTTTGCATATTTTTTTAATACAAATTTACCTTATTGTATGTACATTTTGTATATTAATTTTAATACAAATTTGATTAATCTATGTGTATTTTTGTATATGTATTTTTATGAAAATATGCTTTATTTTATGGGTATTTTGCTTCTTTATTTTCATACAAATTTACATTATTTTATTGATATTCTGTGTATTTATTTTGATATGATTTTACATTATTCTATGTGTATTTTGTATATATATTTTATATAAAATGTATCTGTTTTCATTTCATACAAATCTACATTATTTTATGTGTTTTTTGTACATGTATTTAAATACAAATTTAACAAGTTATATGTGTATTTTGTATATCTATTTAGTATGTATATTTTCATAGAAATTTACTCTATTTTATGAGTATTCGTATATATATTTTGATACAAATTTACATTATTAATGTGTATTTTGCATATCTATTTCAATACAAATTTAGTTTATTGTACGTGCATTTTGTATATTTATTTTAATACAAATTTTTTATATGTATTTTTGTATATATATTTGTATGCAAATATGCGTTATTATATGGATATTTTGCATCTTTATTTTCATTCAAATTTACATTATTTTATTAATATTCTATTTATTTTGATACGATTTAACATTATTCTACGTGTTTTTTGTATATATTTTTTTATATATATATTTACATTATTTAATGTTAATTTTGTATATATTTATTATCCAAACTTACATTATTTTATGTGTATTTGTTTATATATTTTCATACATACTCACACTATTTTATGTGTTTTTTGTATATATATTTTTCTACCTATTTAAATTATTTTGTGTATTTTGTATATACATTTTCATAAAAAAACTACGTTATTTTATTGTGTGTATAAGTATATATTTTGATACAAATTTTATTCAAATTCATTTTATTTAATGTGTATATGTATATATATTTTCATACAAATTTATATTATTTTGTGTATTTTTTCATATATTTCATTACAAATTTACCTTATTTTATGTTTATTTTGTATATTTATTTCATTCAATTTTAAATTATTTTATGTGTATATTTGTATTTGTATTTAGGTTATTTTATGTATATTTTGTATATATATTTTCATCCAAAATTACATTTTTTATTGGTATTTCTTATTTTAATTCGATACGAATTTAGATTATTTCATAGGAATTTTCTATACATATTTTTATACTCATTTACATTATCTAATGTGTGTTTTGTATATATATTTTTATGCAAATTTATCTAATGTTTATTTTTGTACATATATTTTTATAGAAATTTGCGTTATTTTATGTATATAGTTTTATATAAATTTACGTTATTTTATGTGCATTTTGTATATCTATATTTATACAAATACACATTCTTTTATTGGTATATTGTTTATTTACATTTATACGAATTTACATTATTTTATGTGTATTTTGTATACATTTTTTTATACGTATTTACTTAATTTTATGTGTATTTTGGATATGTATTTTCCATATCTATTTCAATACAAATTTACATTATTGTATGTACATTTTGTATATTTATTTTAATACAAGTTCAAATATTTTATGTGTATTTTGGTATCAATAATTTTATAAAAAAATGCGTTATCTTATAGGTATTTTGCATCTTAATTTTCACTTTATATGTACTTTGTATATATATTTTTATACGCTCTAACATTATTTAATATTTATTTTGAATATATATTTGATACAAATTCATGGTATTTTATGTGTATTTGTATATATATTTTCATATAAATTTACATTATTGTATGTGTATTTTGTACATTTGTACCGACCATCAGGATCCACCGGGAAGAAGCCTACCGGCGCAATAGGCAGCAATGTAAAAAAAAAAAAAAAAAAACTACAAAGCTACCTTATTTTATGTTTATTTTGTATGTGTATTTTGTATATTTATATTTATCCAAATACACATTCTTTTATTGGTATTTTGTTTATTTATTTTAATTCGAATTTACATTATTTTATGTGTATTTTGAATACATTTTTTTATACGTATTATCTTAATATTATGAGTATTTTGTATATATATTTTTATAGAAATCTACGTTTTTTTATTTGTATTCGTATATATATTTTGAAACAAATTTACATTGTTTTATATGTATTCTTGCATATCTCTTTCAATACAAATTTACCTTATTGTATATGCATTTTGAATATTTATTTCAATACAAATTTAAAAATTTTATGTGTATTTTGGTATATGTATTTATATAAGAAATGCGCTATTTTATGGGAATTTTGCATATTTATTTTCATACAAATTTACATTATTTTATTAATATTCGGTGTATTTATTTTTATACGAATTTACATTATTCTATTTGTTTTTTGTATATATTTTTTTATACATATTTACATTATTTAATGAGTATCTTGCATATATATTTTATACAAATTTATTATCTATTATCTCTTTTTATACAAATACACATTCTTTACATGATATTTTGTTTATTTATTTTGACACGAATTTACATTATTTGATATGTATTTTGTATATATATTTTTATACGTATTTACATAATTTCATATGTATTTTGTATATATATTTCTATAGAAATGTACTTTATTTTATGTGTATTCGTATATATATTTTGAAACAAATTTACATTGTTTTATATGTATTTTTGAATATCTCTTTTAATACAAATTTACCTTACTGTATATGCATTTTGTATATTTATTTCAATGCAAATTTAAATATTTTATGTGTATTTTGGTATATATATTTTTATAAAAAATGCGATAATTTTTGGGAATTCTGCATCTTTATTTTCATACAAATTTACATTATTTTATTGATATTCTGTGTTTTTATTTTGATACGATTTTACATTATTCTATTTGTTTTTTGTATATATTTTTTTTACACATTTATATTAATGTGTATCTTGCATATATATTTTACAAATTTACGCTATTTTAAGTGTATTTCTTTTATATTTTCATTCAAATTTACATTTATTTTAATTGAAATTACATTATTTTATGTATTTTGTATACATTTTTTTATACGTATTTACTTAATTTTATGTGTATTTTGTATATATATTTTTATAAAAATCTACGTTTTTTTATTTGTATTCGTATATATATTTTGAAACAAATTTACATTGTTTTATATATATTTTTGCATATCTCTTTCAATACAAATTTACCTTATTGTATGTGCATTTTGTATATTTATTGTAATACAAATTTAAATATTTTATGTGCATTTTGGTATATATATTTTCATAAAAAATGCGTTGTTTTATGGGTATTTTGCATCTTTATTTTCATAAAAATTTACATTATATTATTAATATTCTGTGTATTTATTTTGATACTATTTTACATTATTCTATATGTGTTTTGTATATATTTTTTTATACATATTAACTTTTTTAATGTGTATTTTCTATATATATTTCATACAAATTTTCGTTATTTTAAGTGTATTTGTTCATATACTTTTATTCAAATTTACATTATTTTATGTGTATTTTGTATATGTATTTCAATAGAAATTTACCTAATCTCATGTGTATTTTGTATATATATTTTATACAAATTTAAATTATTTTTTGTGTATTTTTGTATAGAGTTTTATACAAATTTACAATATTTTTTGTGTATTTTGTATATCTATTTTCATACAAATACACATTCTTTTATTGATATTTTGTTTATTTATTTTGATGCGAATTTATATTATTTAATGTGTATTGTGTATATATATTTTTATACGTATTTAAGTTATTTCATGTGTATTTTGTATATATATATTTCTATAGAAATATACGTTATTTTATGTGTATTCGTATATATATTTTGAAACAAATATACATTGTTTTATGTGCATTTTGCATATTTTTTCAATACAAATTTCCCTTATTGTACATGCATTTTCTATATTAATTTTAATACAAATTTAGCTATTCTATGTATATTTTTGTATATGTAATTTAAAAAAAATATGCTTTATTTTATGGGTATTTTGCATCTTTATTTTCATACAAAATTACATTATTTTATTGATATTCTGTGTATTTATTTTGATACGATTTTACATTATTCTATGTACATTTTGTATATCTATTTTATACCAATGTACGTTATTTTATGTGAATTTATTTTCATTTCATACAAATTTACATTTTTTTATGTGAATTTTGTACATGTATTTAAATACAAATTTAACTAAGTATATGTGTATTTTGTATATCTATTTTCATACAAATTGAAATTAATTGTGTGTATTTTTAGGTGTATTTGATATATATATTTTTATACTTATTTACATAATTATACATGTATTTTGAATATATATTTTCATAGAAATTTACTCTATCTGTATATGTATAGAAAATACACATTAAATAATCTAAATTCGTATCGAAATAAATGAACAAAATACCGATAAAATAATGTAATTTTGAATGAAAATATATATAGAAAATACACATAAAATAACGTAAATACAAATAAATATATAAACATAAAATGATTTGAATTTTAATGAAAATAGATATAAAAATAAACTTAAAATAAGGCAAATTTATAATGAAATATACATACAAAATACATAAAATAATGTAGATTTGTTTCAAAATATATATACGAATACACATAAAATAACGTAGATTTCAGAAATATATATACAAAATACACATGAAATGTTGTAAATATATACATACATATATATATATATATATATATATATATATATATATATATATATATATATATATATATATATATATATATATATATATATATATATATATATATATACAAAATACACATTAAATAATGTAAAGTCGTGTCAAAATAAATAATTAAAATATCAATAAAAGAATGTGTATTTGTATGAAAATACATCTACAAAATACACATAAAATAAAGTAAATTTGTATAAAACTATATATAAAAATACACAAAAATAAGTTAAATTTGTATGAAAATAAATATACAAAATACACATAAAATTAGGTAAATTTGTAAAGAAATACATATACAAAATACACATAAAATAATGTAAATTTGAATGAAAATATATAAACAAATACACTTAAATTAACATAAATTTGTATAAAATATATATAAAAAATACTCTTTAAATAATGTAAATATGTATAAAAAATATATATACAAAACACAAATAGAATAACGTAAAATCTTATTAAAATAAATACACAGAATTTAAATAAAATAATGTAAATTTGTATGAAAATAAAGATGCAAAAATACCCATAAAATAACGCATTTCTTATAAATATACAAAATACACATGAAAGGATGTAAATACGTATAAAAATATATATGCAAAATACACATTAAATAATGTAAATTCGCGTCAAAATAAATAAACAAAATGTCAATAAAAGAATGTGTATTTGTATGAAAATAAATATACAAAATACACATAAGATAACATAAATTTGTATAAAACTATATACGAAAATACACAAAAATAATTTAAATTTGTATGAAAATAAATATACAAAATACACATAAAATTAGGTAAATTTGTATTGAAATACATATACAAAATACACATAAAATACTGTAAATTTGAATGAAAATACATAAACAAATACACTTAAAATAACGTAAATTTGTATAAAAAAATATATACAAAACACAAATAGAATAATGTAAAATCGTATCAAAATAAATACACAGAATATTTATAAAATAATGTAAATTTGTATGAAAATCAAGAAGCAAAATACCCATAAAATAACGCTTTTTTTTAAATATATATACAAAAATACACATAAAAAAAATTATTTGTATTAAAATAAATATACAAAATACATATACAATAAGGTAAATCTGTATTGAAATAGATATGCAAAATACATATAAAACAATGTAAATTTGTTTCAAAATATATATATACGAATACACATAAAATAACGTAGATTTGTATAAAAATATATATACAAAATACACATAAAATGAACTAAATACGTATAAAAAAATGTATACAAAATACATATAAAATAATGTAAACTCGTATCAAAATACCAATAAAAGAATGTGTATTTGTATAAATATAAATATACCAAATACACATAAAATAACGTAAATTTGAATAAAACTATATACAAAAATACACATAAGTAATTAAATTCGTATGAAAAAAGATATACAAAATAAAGATAAAATAAGCTAAATTTGAATTGAAATGTATATACAAAATACATAAAATAAAGTAAATTTGTATCAAAATATTTATAAAAATACATATAATAACGTAAATTTGTTTAAAAATATATAAACAAAATACATATTAAGTAATGTAAATACGTATAAAAAATATGTACAAAATACACATATAATCACGTAATTCGAATCAAACTAAATAAACAAAATAGCAATAAAATAATGTAAATTTGTATGAGAAAACATATACAAATACATATAAAATAACGCTAATTTCTATAAAAATATATGTCCAAAAATGAACGTAAAATAAATTAACTTTAGATAAAAAATATATATACAAAACACACATTAAATAATGTAAATGCGTACATAAAATAACCTAAATTTGTATAAAACTATATACAAAAATACACAAAAATAATTTAAATTTGTATGAAAAGAAATATACAAAATACACATAAAATTAGGTTAATTTCTATTGAAATACATATACAAAATACACATAAAATAATGTAAATTTGAAAGAAAATATATAAACAAATACACATATAATAACGTAAATTTGTATGAAATATATATACAAAATACACATTAAATAATGTAAATATGTATAAAAAAATATATACAAAACACAAATAGAATAATGTAAAATCGTATCAAAATATATACACAGAATATTAATGAAATAATGTAAATTTGTATGAAAATTAAGATGCAAAATACCTATAAAATAACGCATTTTTTATAAAATTATTGATACCAAAATACACATAAAATATTTGAATTTGTATCAAAATAAATATACAAAATGCACATACAATAAGGTAAATTTGTATTGAAATAGATATGCAAATTACATACAAAATAATGTAAATTTGTTTCAAAATATATATGCGAATACACATAAAATAACGTAGATTTCTATAAAAATACATATACAAAATACACATAAAATTAAGTAAATACGTATAAAAAAATGTATTCAAAATACACATAAAATAATGTAAATTGTATAAATATAAATAAGCAATATACAATAAATAATGTGAATTTGTATAAATATAAATATACAAAATGCACATAAAATAACGTAAATTTATATAAAACTATACATAAAATAACGGAAATTTCTATAAAAATATATGTACAAAAAATGAACATAAAATAAATTTGCATAAAAATATATATACAAAACACACATTAGATAAAGTAAATGAGCATAAAAATATGTATACAAAATACCTATGAAATAATCTATATCCGTATCGAATTAAATTAAGAAAATACCAATATAATAATGTAATTTTGGATGAAAATATATATACAAAATACACATAAAATAACCTAAATACAAATACAAATATACACATAAAATAATTTAAAATTGAATGAAATAAATATACAAAATAAACATAAAATAAGGTAAATTTGTAATGGAATATATGAAAAAATACACATAAAATAATGTAAATTTGTATGAAAATATATATACAAATACACGTTAAATAACATGAATTTGTATAAAATTTGTATCAAAATATAAACGAATACACACAATAAATTTTATGAAAATGTATATACAAAATACACATAAAATAATGTAAATTTGTATAAAAATATATAAAAAAATACACATAAAATAATGTAAATTTGGATAAAATATATATACAAAATAAACCTTAAATAATGTAAATATGTATAAAAAATATATACAAAATACACATAGAATAATGCTAAATCGTATCAAAATAAATAAAGAGAATATCAATAAAATAATGTAAATTTGTATGAAAATAAAGCTGCAAAATATCCATATAATAACGCATATTTGCATAAAAATATATATACAAAAATACATATAAAATAATTAAATTTGTATTAAAATAAATATACAAAATGCACGTACAATAAAGAAAATTTGTACTGAAATAGATATGCAAAATACACATCAATAATGTAAATTTGTATCAAAATATATATACGAATACTCATAAAATTGAGTAAATTTCTATGAAAATATACATACAAAATAGATATACAAAATACACATATAACTATTTAAATTTATATCTAAATACATGTACAAAAAACACATAAAATAATGTAGATTTGTATGAAATGAAAATATTTTTATATATATATATATATATATATATATATATATATATATATATATATATATATATATATATATATATATATATATATATATATATATATATATATATATATATATATATATATATATATATATATATATATATATATATATATATATATATATACAAAAAACACATATAATACTTAAAAATAAGACCAAATAAATACACAGAATATCTAAAAAAAAATGTAAATGTGTGTGAAAATAAAGATGCAAAATACCCATAAAATAAAGCATATTTTTATAAAATATATACACATAAATACATAGATTAATCAAATTTGTATTAAAATAAATATACAAAATGCACGTACAATAATGTAAATTTGTATTGAAAAATTTAGGCAAAAACCAATACAATAATGTAAATTTGTTTCAAAATATATATACGAATACACATAAAATAAAGCAGATTTCTATAGAAATATATATACAAAATACACTTGAAATAATGTAAATACGTATAAAAATATATATACAAAATACACATTAAATAATGTTAATTCGTGTCAAAATAAATAAAAAAAATATTATGAAAAGAATGTGTATTTGTATGCAAATAGATTTAAAAAATACACAGTAAATAACCTAAATTTGTATAAAACTATATACAAAAATAAATAAACACAATTTAAATTTTTATTAAAATAAATATACAAAAAACATAAAATTAGGTAAATTTGTATTGAAATACATATACAAAATATACATAAAATAATGGAAATTTGAATGAAAATATATAAACTTATAGACTTAAAATAACGTAAATTTGTATCAAATATATATACAAAAAACACATTAAATAATGTAAATATGTATAAAAAAATATATACTAAACACAAATAAAATAATGTAAAATCGTATCAAAATAAATACAGAAAATATTAATAAAATAATGTAAATTTGTATGAAAATTAAGATTCAAAATACCCATATCATGTGTATTCGTATATATATTTTGAAACAAATTTACATTGTTTATATGTATTTTGCTTATCTATTTTTGTGTATTCTGTATTTATTTTTGTTATACATAGAATAATGTAAAATCGTATCAAAATAAGTACACAGAATATCAATAAAATAATTTAAATTTGTATGAAAACAAAGATGCAAAATACCCATAAGATAAAGCATTTTTTTTTAAATACATATAGAAAAATGCACATAGAATAATTAATATTGTATGCACACATACAATAAGGTAAATTTGTATTGAAAAAAAACGCAAAATACAAATAAAACATTGTAAATTTGTTTCAAAATATATATATATATATATATATATATATATATATATATATATATATATATATATATATATATATATATATATATATATATATATATATATATATATATATATATATATATATATATATATATATATATATATATATATATATATATATATATATATATATATATATATATATATATATATATATATATATATATATATATATATATATATATAAAATACATATTAAGTAATGTAAATTCGTGTCAAAATAAATAAATAAAATATCATGAAAAGAATGTGTATTTGTATGAAAATAAATAATAGATAAAAAAATTGTATGAAATATATATGCAAGATATACATTAAATAATGTAAAAATCTATAAAAAATATATATACAAAAAACAAATAGAATAATGTACGATCGTATCAAAATAAATACAGAATATTAATAAAATAATGTAAATTTTTATGAAAATAAAGATGCAAAATACCCATAAAATAACGTATTTCTTATAAAAATATATATACCAAAATGCACCAAATATTTAAATTTGTATTAAAATAAATTTACAAAATGCACATACAATAAGGTAAATTTCTATTGAAATAGATATGCTAAATACATATAAAACAATGTAAATTTGTTTGAAAATATATATACGAATACACATAAAATAACGTAAAATTCTATTAAAAAATATACAAAATACACAAAAAAAGATGTAAATAAGTATAAAAAAATGATAAAAAATACACATAAAATAATATAAATTGAAACAAAATAAATAAACAAAATACCAATAAAAGAAAGTGTATTTGTATAAATATAAATATACAAAATAAACATACAATAACTTAAATTTTTAGACAAATATATAAACAAAATACACATAAAATAATATATACAAATACACAAATTTGTATAAAATTATATATAAAATATATATAAAAAAATAATGTAAAATCGTATCAATATAAATCAACAAAATACCAATAAAATAATATAAATTTGAATGAAAATAGATATTCAAAATATACATAAAATAAACTGAATTTGTATTGAAATATATATACAAAATACATAAAATAATGTAAATTTGTATCAAAATATTTAAACAAATACGCATAAAATAACGTAAATTTGTTTTAAAATATATAAACAAAATACACACTAAATAATGAAAATACGTATACAAAATATATACAAAATGCACATATAATAATGTAAACTCGTATCAAAATACATAAACAAAATACCAATAAAAAAATTTAAATTTGTATGAAAAAATACATACAAAATATACATAAAATAACACAAATTTCTATAAAAATATATGTAGAAAAATGCAGATAAAATAATTTACATTTTTATGAAAATAAATAAACAAAATACACATAAAATAAGGCAAATTTGTAGTAAAAACAGTAAAGAATACACTTAAAATAATATAAATTTGCATAAAAAAACACACAAATGAACATAAAATGAAGTAAAATTGTATTAAAAATATATATACAAAGCACACATTAAATAATGTAAATGCGTATAAAAATATGTATAGAAAATACACATGAAATAACTTAAACTCGTATCGAAATAAATGAACAAAATACCGATAAAATAAAGTAATTTTGAATGAAAATATATGTAGAAAATATACATAAAATAACGTATTTACAAATAAATATATACACATCAAATAATTTAAATCTGAATGAAAATAAATATAAAAATAAACATGAAATAAGGCAAATTTATAATGAAAGATATATTCAAAAT
The DNA here is from genome assembly GCF_024679095.1 of Eriocheir sinensis. Classification (NCBI taxonomy): domain Eukaryota; kingdom Metazoa; phylum Arthropoda; class Malacostraca; order Decapoda; family Varunidae; genus Eriocheir; species Eriocheir sinensis. The sequence goes on along the minus strand of NW_026111613.1, from coordinate 276,060 downwards.
ACACATAAAATAATGTATATTTGTATCAAAATATATATACAAATACACGTAAAATAACATAAATTTGTATAAAAATATATATACAAAATACACATTAAATAATGTAAATACGTATAAAAATATATATAAAAATTACACATAAAACAATATAAATTCGTATCAAAATAAATCAACAAAATACCAATAAAATAATATATATTTTTGTGAAATTAAATTTACAAAATACACATAACATAACTAAAATTTGTATTAAAATCTTAACAAAAAAACAGAAATCATTTAATTTGTATGAAAATAGATATACAAAATTCAAATAAAATTACTTAATTTTTTTTTAAATATACGTATATACAAAATACCCATAAAATATTGTAAATTTCTGTCAAAATATATAAACAAATAAACAATAACATAACATAAATTTTTATGAATATATATATACAAAATACTCATAAAATAATGTAAATATGTAGAAAAAAATATATATAAAATACAAATAAAATAATGTAAACTCGTATCCACATAATAAACAAAATTCCAATAAAAAAAAGATGTATATTTGTAGGAAAATATATATACAAATTACAAATAAAATAACAAAATTTTGTATAAAAATATATACAAAAATACACAGATATAATGTTTTTTTAATAGATATGCAAAATATACATAAAATCAATCAAATTTGTATTGAAATACATATACAAAATACACAAAAAATAATGTAAATTTGCATGAAAATATATAAACAAACACACATAAAATAACGAAAATTTGCATAGAATATATAGACAAAATATACATTAAATAATGTAAATATGTTTAAAAATATATATACAAAATACACATACAATAATGTAAAATCGTATCAAAATAAATAAACAGAATATCAATAAAATAATGTAAATTTGTATGAAAATAAAGATGCAAAATACCCATATAATAACGCATATTTGTATAAAAATATATATACAAAAATACACATAAAATAATTAAATTTGTATTAAAATAGATATACAAAATGCACATACAATAAAGTAAATTTTTATTGAAATAGATCTGCAAAATACACATCAATAATGTAAATTTTTATCAAAATATATATAGGAATACACATAAAATAGAGTAAATTTCTTTGAAAATATACATACAAAATACATATAAAATGTTGTAAATAAGTATAAAAATATAGATACCAAATACACCTAAAATAATGTAAATTCGTATCAAAATAAATAAACAAAATTCCGATAAAAGAACGTATATTTGTAGGAAAATAAATATACAAAATACACATAAAATTACGAAATTTGTATAAAAATATATACAAAAATACACAAAAATAATTTTAATTTGTATGAAAATAGATAAACAAAATGCACATATAACTAGTTAAATTTGTATTTAAATACATGTACAAAATACACATAAAATAATATAAATTTGTATGAAATGAAAACAAATACACATATACATATATACATTGGTATATAAAAAAAAAAAAATATATATATATATATATATATATATATATATATATATATATATATATATATATATATATATATATATATATATATATATATATATATATATATATATATATATACATAGAATAATGTAAAATCGTATCAAAATAAATACACAGGATATCAATAAAATAATGTAAATTTGGATGCAAATAAAGAAGCAAAATACCCATACAATAAAGCATGTTTTTTAAAAATACATATATATATATATATATATATATATATATATATATATATATATATATATATATATATATATATATATATATATATATAAATACACATAGAATAATTAAATTTGTATTAAAATTAATATACAAAATGCACATACAATACAGTAAATTTGTATTGAAAAAATATGGAAAATACACATAAAACAGTGTAAATTTGTTTCAAAATATATATACGAATACACATAACATAACGTAGATTTCTATATAAATATATATACAAAATACTCATTAAAAAATGTAAACTCGCGTCAAAATAAATAAACAAAATATCAATAAAAGATTGTGTATTTGTATGAAAATAGATATACAAAATACACAAAATAACCTAAATTTGCATAAGACTATATAAAAAATACACAAAAATAATTTCAATTTGTATGAAAATAAATATACAAAATACACATAAAATTAGGTGAACTTGTATTGAAATACATATAAAAAATACACATAAAATAATGTAAATTTGAATGAAAAAATATAAACAAATACACTTAAATAACGTACATTTTTATAAAATATATATACAAAATACACATTAAATAATGTAAATATGTATAAAAAAATATATACAAAATACAAATGAAATAATGTAAAATCGTATCAGAATATTAATAAAATAATGAAAATTTCTATGAAAATTAAGATGCAAAATTCCCATAAAATAACGCATTTAAAAAAAAAAATTTATACCAAAATACACATAAAATATTTCAATTTGTATTAAAATAAATATACAAAATGCACATATAATAAAATAAATTTGTCTTGAAATAGATATGCAAAATACATATAAAACAATATAAATCTGTTTCAAAATATATATAAGAATACACATAAAATAACGAAGATTTCTATAAAAATATATATACAAAATACACATAAAATGAAGTAAATACGTATAAAAAATGTTTACAAAATACACATAAAATAATGTAAATTCGTATCAAAATAAATAAACAAAATACCAATAAAAGAATGTGTATTTCTACAAATATAAATATACAAAATACACATAAAATAACGTAAATTTATATAAAACTATATACAAAATTACACAAAAGTAATTAAATTTGTATGAAAATATATATACAAAATACACATAAAATAAGCTAAATTTGAATTGAAATATATATACAAAATACATAAAATAATATAAATTTCTATCAAAATATTTATACAAATACACATATAATAACGTAAATTTGTATAAAAATATAAAAACAAAATGCACATTAAATAATGTATCAAAATAAATAAACAAAATACCAATAAAATAATGTAAATTTGTATGAGAAAACATATACAAAATACACATAAAAAAACGCAAATTTCTATAAATATATATATACAAAAATGCACATAAAATAAAGTAAATTTGCATAAAAATATATATACAAAAAACACATTAAATAATGTAAATGCGTATAAAAATATGTATACAAAATACCTATGAAATAATCTAAATTCGTATCGAATTAAATTAACAAAATACCAATAAAATAATGTAATTTTAAATGAAAATATATATAGAAAATACACATAAAATAACTTAAATACAAATACAAATATACACATAAAATAATTTCAAATTGAATAAAATAAAATACAAAATAAACATAAAATAAGGTAAATTTGTAATGAAATATATGTAAAAGTACAAATAAAATAATATAAATTTGTATGAAAATATATATACAAATACACATAAAATAACATGAATTTGTATAAAATTTATATCAAAATATATACCAATACACACAACAAAATAACGTAAATTTTTATGAAAATATATATACAAAATACAAATAAAATAATGTAAATAAGTAGAAACATATATATATATATATACAAAATTCACAGAATAATGTAAATTTGTATTTAAATTAATAAACAAAATTACAATAAAAGAATGTATATTTGTAGAAAAATATATATACAAAATACAAATAAAATACCTATAATTTGTATAAAAAATATAGACAAAAATACACCAAAATAATTTTAATTTGTTTGAAAATAGATATGGAAAATACACATAAAATTATGCAAATTTGTATTGAAAGACATATACAAAACACACATAAAATAATGTAAATTTGAATGGAAATATATAAACAAATACACATAAAATAACGCACATTTGGATAAAATATATATACAAAATATACATTAAATAATTTGAATATGTATAAAATATATATACACTGAATATCAATAAAATAATGTAAATTTGTATGAAAATAAAGATGCAAAATACCCATATAATAACGCATATATGAATAAAAATATATATACAAAAAAACATATAAAATAATTAAATTTGTATTAAAATAAATAAACAAATAAATATCAAATAAATATCAAAATAAATAAACAGAATATCAATAAAATAGTGTAAATTTGTATGAAAATAAAGATGCAAAATACCCATATAATAACGCATATATGAATAAAAATATATATACAAAAAAACATAAAAAATAATAAAATTTGTATTAAAATAAATATACAAAATGCACATACAATAAAGTAAATTTGTATTGAAATAGATAGGCAAAATACACATCAATAATATAAATTTGTATCAAAAAATATACGAATACTCATAAAATAGAGTAAATCTCTATGAAAATATACATACAAAATACATATAATATGATGTAAATAAGTATAAAAATATATATACCAAATATACCACAAATAATGTAAATTCGTATCAAATAAATTAAAAAAATTCCGATAAAAGAACGTATATTTGTAGGAAAATAAATATACAAAATACAATTAAAATAACGAAAATTTATATAAAAATATATACAAAATAACACAAAAATAATTTGAATTTGTATGAAAATAGATATAATATAATTATTTAAATTTGTATTTAAATACATGTACAGAATACACATAAAATAATGTAAATTTGTATGAAATGAAAACAAATACACATAAAGTAACGTACATTTGTATAAAATATATATACAAAATACACATAGAATAATGTAAAATCGTATCAAAATAAATACACAGAAAATCAATAAAATAAGATAAATTTGTATGAAAATAAAGATGCAAAATACCCATAAAATAAAACATATTTTTATAAAAATATATATACAAAAATACACATAGAATAATTAAATTTGTATTAAAATTAATATATAAAATGCACATCCAATAAGGTATATTTGCATATAAAAAAATATGCAATATACACATAAAAAAGTGTAAATTTGTTTCAAAATATATATATGAATACACATAAAATAAAGTACATTTATATAGAAATATATATACAAAATACACATGAAATGATGTAAATACGTATAAAAATATATACACAAAACAAACATTAAATAATGTAAATTCGCGTCAAAATAAATAAACAAAATATCAATAAAAGAATGTGTGTTTGTATGAAAATAGATATACAAAATACACATAACATTACCTAAATTTGTATAAAACTATATACAAAAATACACAAAAATTATTTAAATTTGTAGGAAAATAAATATACAAAATACACATAAAATTAAGTAAATTTGTATTGAAATACATATACAAAATACACATAAAATCATGTAAATTTGAAGGAAAATATATAAACAAATACACTTAAAATAACGTAATTTTTCTATAAAATATATATACAAAATATACATTAAATAATGTAAATATGTATAAAAAATATATATACAAAACACAAATAGAATAATGTAAAGTCTTATCAAAATAAATGCACATTATAATAATAAAATAATGTAAATTTCTATGAAAATTAAGATGCAAAATACCCATAAAATAACTCATTTAAAAAAATATATATATACCAAAATACACAAAATATTTGAATTTGTATTAAAATGAATATACAAAATACACATACAATAAGATAAATTTGTATTGAAATAGATATGCAAAATACATATAAAACAATGTAAATTTGTTTCAAAATATATATACGAATACACATAAAATAACGTAGATTTCAATAAAAATATATATACAAAATACACATAAAATGAAGTAAATACGTATAAAAAAATGTATACAAAATGCACATAAAATAATGTAAATTCGTATCAAAATAAATAAACAAAATACCAATAGAAGAATGTGTATTTGTATAAATATAAATATACAAAATACACATAAAATAACGTAAATTTATATAAAACTATATACAAAAATACACAAAAAGTAATTAAATTTGTATGGAAATAGATACAAAATACACATAAAATTAGCTAAATTTGAATTGAAATATATATACAAAGTACATAAAATAATATAAATTTGTATCAAAATATTTGTACAAATACAGATATAATTACGTAAATTTGTATAAAAATATATAAGCAAAATACACATTAAATAATGTAAACATGTATAAAAAAATATGTACAAAATTCACATATAATCATTTAATTCGTATCAAAATAAATAAACAAAATACCAATAAAATAATGTAAATTTGTATGAGAAAACATATACAAAATACACATAAAATAACGCAAATTTCTATAAAAATATATGTACAAAAATACACATAAAATAAAGTAAATTTGCATAAAAATATATATACAAAAAACACATTAAATAATGTAAATGCGTATAAAAATATGTATACAAAATACCAATTAAATAATCTAAATCCGTATCGAACTAAATTAACAAAATACCAATAAAATAATGTAATTTTGGATGAAAATATATAGAGAAAATACACATAAAATAACCTAAATACAAATACAAATATACACATAAAATAATTTAAAATTGAATGAAATAAATATACAAAATAAAGATAAAATAAGGTAAATATGTAAAAAAATATATGTAAAAATACACATGAAATAATGTAAATTTGTATGAAAATATATATACAAATACACATAAAATGACATGAATTTGTATTAAAATTATATCAAAATATATACGAATACACACAATAAAATAACGTAAATTTTTATGAAAATATATATACAAAATACACATAAAATAATGTAAATACGTAGAAAAATATACATACAAAATACACATAAAATAATGTAAACTCGTATCAAAATAAATAAACAAAATTCCAATTAAAGAATGTATATTTGTAGGAAAATATATATACAAAAAAAAAAAAAAACTAAAATTTGTATAAAAAATATATACAAAAATACACAAAAAAAATTAAAATTTGTTTGAAAATAGATATACAAAATACACATAAATTTAGGCAAATTTGTATTGAAATACATATACAAAATACACATAAAATAATGTAAATGTTTATGAAAATATATAAAAAAATACACATAAAATAACGTAAATTTGCATAAAATATATATACAATATATTAATTAAATAATGGAAATATTTATAAAAATATATATACAAAATACACATAGAATAATGTAAAATCGTATCAAAATAAATAAACAGAATATCAATAACATAATGTAAATTTGTAAGAAAATAAAGATGCAAAATACCCATAAAATAAAGCATATTTTTAAAAAAATGCATACACAAAATTACATATAGAACAATTAAATTTGTATTTAAATCAATATACAAAATGCACATACAATTAGGTAAGTTTTGTATTAAAAAAATACGGAAAATTAAATATATATATATATATATATATATATATATATATATATATATATATATATATATATATATATATATATATATATATATATATATATATATATATATATATATATATATATATATATATATATATATATATACATATATATATATATATATATATATATATATATATATATATATATATATATATATATATATATATATATATATATATATATAGCTATACATATAATACAAATATAACTTACAGAAACATATATATAAAATAAAAATAATGAAATGTAAATACGTATAAAAATATATATGCAAAATACACATTAAATAATATCAATTCGTGTCAAAATAAATAAACAAAATATCAATAAAAGAATGTATATTTGTATGAAAATAGATATACAAAATACACATAAAATAACGTAAATTTGTATAAAACTCTTTACAAAAATACACAAAAATAATTTAAATTTGTATGAAAATAGATATACAAAATACACATAAAATTAGGTAAATTTGTATTGAAATGCATATACAAAATACACATAAAATAATGTATATTTGAAAGAAAATATATAAGCAAATACACTTAAAGTAACGTAAATTTGTATAAAATATATATACAAAATACACATTAAATAATGTAAATATGTATAAAAAAATATATATACTAAACACAAATAGAATAATACAAAATCGTATCAAAATACATACACAGAATATTGATAAAATAATGTAAATTTGTATGCAAATAAAGATGCAAAACACCCATAAAATAACGAATTTAAAAAAAATATATATGTACCAAAATACATATAATATGTTTAAATATGTATTAAAATAAATATACAAAATGCACATACAATAAGGTAAATTTGTATTGAAATAGATATGCAAAATACAAACAATATAAATTTGTTTCAAAATATATATACGAATACTCATAAAATAACGTAGATTTCTATAAAAATATACACACAAAATACCCATAAAATGAAGTAAATACGTATAAAAAAATTTATACAAAATACACATAAAATAATGTAAATTCGTATCAAAATAAATAATAAAAATACCAATAAAAGAAAGGGTATTTGAATAAATATAAATATACAAAATACACATAAAATAACGTAAATTTGTATAAAACTATATACAAAAATACAAGAAAGTAATTATATTTGTAGGAAAATAGATATACAAAATGCACATAAAATGATCAAAATTTGATTTGAAAAATATATACAAAATACATAAAATAATGTACATTTGAGTAAAAATATATAAACAAAATACACATTATATAATGTAAATACGTAAGAAATATGTAAAAAATACACATATAATCATGTAATTCGTATCAAAATAAATAAACAAAATAATAATAAAGTAATGTAAATTTGTATGAGAAAACATATACAAAATACAAATAAAATAACGCAATTTTCTAAAAAAAAATATATGTACAAAAATGCATGTAAAATAAAATAAATTTGCATAAAAATATACATACAAAACACACATTAATTAATGTAAATGCGTATAAAAATATGTATACAAAATACCTATGAAATAATCTAAATTCGTATCGAATTAAATTAACAAAATATCAATATAATAATGTAATTTTGGATGAAAATATATATAGAAAATAAACATAAAATAACCTAAATAAAAATACAAATATAAACAAAAAATAAATTAAAATTGAATGAAATAAATATACAAAATAAACATAAATAAAGGTAAATTTGTATGAAAATATATATACAAATACACATAAAATAACATAAATTTGTATAGAAATATATATTCAAAATAAATATTAAATAATGTAAATACGTATAAATATATATATATATATATATATATATATATATATATATATATATATATATATATATATATATATATATATATATATATATATATATATATATATATATATATATATATATATATATATTTGAATGAAAATAAATTTACAAAATACACATAAAATAACTAAAATTTGTATTAAAATACATACAAAAATACCCAGAAATAATTTGAATTTGTATGAAAATAGATATACAAAATACACATAAATCTAGGTAAATTTCTTTTGAAATATATAAAAAATACCCATAAAATATTGTAAATTTGTGTCAAAATATATAAACAAATACACATAAAATAACGTAAATTTGTATGAAAAATATATACAAAATACACATAGAATAATGTCAAATCGTATCAAAATAAATAAGCAGAATATCAATAAAATAGTGTAAATTTCTATGAAAATAAAGATGCAAAACACCCATAAAATAACGCATTTTTGTATGAAAAAATATATATACAAAAATACATATAAAATAATTAAATTTGTATGAAAATAAATATACAAAATGCACATACAATAAGGTAAATTTCTATTCAAATAGATATGCAAAATACACATCAATTAATGTAAATTTGTATTAAAAAATATATACGAAAATTTTAAAATAACGTAAATTTCTATGAAAATGTATATACAAAATACACCTAAAAAAAAATAAACTCGTATCAAATTCAATAAACTAAATTTCAATAAAAGAATGTATATATGTAGGAAAATAAATATTCAAAATAATATATAAAATAACTAAAATTTGTATAAAAATATATACAAAAATACACAAAAATAATTTCAATTTGTATGAAAATAGATATACAAAATACACATAAAATCAGGTAAATTTGTATTGAAATACATATACAAAATACACATAAAATAATGTAAGTTTGTATGAAAAAATATAAACAAATAGACATAAAGTAAAGTATATTTGTATAAAATATCTATAGAAAATGTACATTAAATAACGTATATATGTAAAATAAAATATATACAAAATAACGTAAATTTCTATGAAAATATATATACAAAATACACCTAAAAAAAGGTAAATTCGTATCAAATTCAATAAACTAAATTGCAATAAAAGAATGTATATATGTATGAAAATATATGTACAAAATAATATATAAAATAACTAAAATTTGTAGAAAAATAAATACAAAATATACACAAAAATAATTACAATATGTATGAAAATACACATCAAATAATGTAAATTTGTAATAAAAAATATATACGAAAACACATAAAATAACGTAAATTTCTCTGAAAATATATATAAAAAATACAGATAAAATGATGTAAATACGTTTAAAAATATATTTACGAAATACACCTAAAATAAGGTAAATTCGCATCAAATTCAATAAACTAAATTTTAATAACAGAATGTATATATGTAGGAAAATAAATATTTAAAATTATATATAAAATAACTAAAACTTGTATAAAAATACATACAAAAATACACAAAAATTAATAAAAATTTGTATTAAAATAAATATACAAAATACATATAAAATTAGGTAAATTTGTATTGAAATACATATACAAAATACACATAAAATAATTTAAATTTGTATGAAAATATATACAAAAATAGACATTAAATAACGTATATTTGTATAAAATATCTATAGAAAATGCACATTAACCCTGGATGAGTATCGATATTTTCAGTACCCATATTGTATATCGTGTTGCACCTTTGCAACTGTGACTTTAACGCTTTAAATGACCACTTTAGGTATGTTGTACTTTAATGTTTGTTCTTTCTAAAATTACTTAAGACATTACTTAGTGCTAATAAGTGGTGAAAAAGACAATCAGAATGCTTTATGTACTTTATTACAAAGAATACAAAAAACTTCTACCTTATTTTAACTATCATTAGAAAAAAATAAAAAATAAATACTTATGTCCATACAAAAAAATAAAGCCTCTGGAGATCGGTGTATTACAGTTGTCTCTCACAGCCTGCACAGTCCCAGTTCTCTGCAAAATCCACGCTGAAAAATAGAACAGGTCAAACTTTAGTAAAATTTTCTCACCCTGTTTTTCTTGTTTCTTTAAAAAAAAAAATTTGGGTACCTAAATATGCTTTAAACTTCATGAAAATTTTTATGTATACTACCCAATCATTGACAAAGCTACTGTGGAAGTTTCATGGAAATCGAAATAAGATAAGGTACTAAATAAATTATTTTCCTAGAGAGGGTCGAGTTACAGGGTCTTTTTAGGGGGGTTCAGAGATGCACAACATCCATATAACTCATTAGATACCAATGAAATGTACACTTGCATAACACACTCAAGAAAACTGGAAAACATAATAGTTCCTCACCCTAGCAACAGGAGGGCAGAAGACAGAGTAGTGGGATGCACACACGGACTTCCCACATCCACTGCAGCAGACCCAGGTTCGTCCCTGCTCTCTGGCGGGGCAGAGGAAGCACCGCTGCCTCTTCTCAGTTTTCTTTGCTGTGTTGCTGGCCTCTCCTCAGGTGGGACATTGAAAGTGTTACGTATGAGGCTACGGAGGCTGATGCTCAGTCTTGGGATACCAAGGCGCCGCACCGCACCCCTCATAACATTGGCGACCCTGTCATTAGTGTGCAATGTAACCATAGCCAGCATGTAGTCATCGATGAACTGGTGGAAGTATTCATCAATGTTTTCCAACCCATCAAACACATCGGAGGTTTTCCTGGAGTGTCGTATGTCACCTGCAACCTGGTAAGGTTACTTTTCGAATCAGGCCTCCACAGTTTTCCTCTTGTCCCTTCCACGTAGTGTTGAGCCCACTCCTCAGCGGTTGCCCTACAACTGGATTCTGGGGCCCCCTCCTCCGTTTGGATGATCTCACTGCTGTAGAGGGGAGGAGTTCAGCAGAAGGCAGTGGTTGTGGGTCATCCACGTCTTCATCATCATCATCCAGCAACCCACGAGACGTAGATGGAAGAGGAGAGAACACACGGCCACGCTTGGGTCGGTGAGGGGTGGCAGGGGTGGCAGGGGTGGGCTGATCATCAGCAGGTGTAGAGGTGGAAGGCAGAGGTGTAGAGGGCTGGAACAGTGTCCTGCTACGAGTTGTGATGATGGCAGGAGGCAAGAGAGGTGTTGTTGTGGTGGAAACTGTAGTGGTGGGGTAGGCTGCTGTGTTTACACAAGATAAGAGGTCAGGCGAGCGAGATAAGGTGGCTGGCTGGGTCAGAGTGGAGTGGAGTTGCCAGGTCGTGTATTTCTGCCTCTGCTGCCTCCTCTTGTGTGGTGCAAAGTGTTACCATGTCTGTAGATGAAGGGGAAGCCTCTGGGGTGGCTGCAGGGCTTGATAGAGGTGGGGGAGGGGAGGTACTCCTCGAGGTCCCCTTTTCAGAGGGCCTTGGGGTAGGGTCATCTTCATCTCCCTCCACATCCACGTAAACCTTATCCACCCCCTCGTCAACCTCCCAGTTGTCGGTCCCATCCTCCTGTACTCACTTCCGTCCGAGTCATCCCACTCCAACAACTCATTTATCTCCTCGTCGGTCAAACTTGGCTTCGACATGATTTCTGTAAAACAAAGCAAAAAGCATGTCTTAGAAAAAAAAATCTAAAAAAAAAAATAAGGTACATACCTCAATTCTGTAAATGGCATACGTCAGCACAATCACTTACGAACCCCACATAAAAATTTCACTAAGTTATTCCAACAAATGTTATTGTTATGAATTTTATTATCAAAACAATACGCATTTAAATGTACTTACATAACAGTCACAGCTTGTATAATGATGTTGCTGAAATGCAACGCAAGTGACTCATACACCATGAAGGGAGGGCGAAGTAGCACAGAGACCCTCACAGCTTGACAGCAGGCACCAAACTGAGGCGGCAGGCGAGATGTGGGGTGCCGACGCAGTTTAAATGCCCGCGCGCAGGCGCAAATACGCATTTAAAGGAAGTGGCGCGTTGTAAATATACAACATCGATACTCACACAGGGTTAAATAACGTAAATATGTAAAATAAAATATATACAAAATAACGTAAATTTCTATGAAAATATATATACAAAATACACCTAAAAAAAGGTAAATTCGTATCAAATTCAATAAACTAAATTTCAATAAAAGAACGTATATATGTAGGAAAATAAATATACAAAATAATATATAAAATAACAAAAATTTGTATAAAAATCAATAAATAAATACACAAAAATAATTTAATTTGTATGAAAATAGATATACAAAATACATATAAAATTAGGTAAATTTGTATTGAAATAAATATACAAAATACACATAAAATAATGTAAATTTGTATGAGAATATATAAAGAATTAGACATAAAGTAACGTATATTTGTATAAAATATCTATAGAAAATGCACATTAAATAATGTAAATATGTAAAATAAAATATATACAAAATAAAGTAAATTTCTAAGAAAATGGATATACAATATACACCTAAAAAAAGGTAAATTCGTATCAAATTAAATAAAATAAATTTCAATATAAGAATGTATATATGTAGGAAAATAAATATACAAAATAATATATAAAATAACAAAAAATTGTATAAAAATAAATACAAAAATACACAAAAATAATTTCAATTTGTATGATAATAGATATACAAAATACTCATAAAATTAGGTAAATTTGTATTGAAAAACATATACAAAATACACATAAAACAATGTAAATTTGTATGAAAATATATAAACAAATAGACATAAAGTAATGTATATTTGTATAAAATATCATTAGACAATGCACATTAAATAATGTAAATATGTAAAATAAAATGTATACAAAATATATTTGTTGATTTATATAGAACACTGTAAAATCGAATCAAAATAAATACACAGAATATCAATAAAATAATGTAAATTTGTATGAAAATTAAGATGCAAAATACCCATAAAATAACGCATTTTTTATAAAAATATATATACAAAAATACACATCAAATAATTAAATTTGTATTAAAATAAATATACAAAATGCACATACAATATGGTAAATTTGTATTGAAATAGATATGCAAAACACACATAAAACAATGTAAATTTGTTTCAAAATATATATACGAATACGCATAAAAAACGTAAATATCTATAAAAAAAGTATATAAAAAATACACATAAAGTGATGTAAATACATATAAAAATATATATACAAAATACACAGAAAATAATGTAAACTCGTACCAAAGTAAATAAACAAAATACCAATAGAAGAATGTGAATTTGTATGAAAATAAATAAACAAAATACACATAAAATAAGGTAAATTTCTAAAAAACTATATACAAAAATACACAAAAGTAATATAAATTTGTATGAAAATAGATATACAAAATATACATAAGATAAACTAAATTTGTATTAAAATATATATACAAAATACATAAAATAATGTAAATTTGTATCAAAATTTTTAAACAAATACGCATAAAAAAACGTAAATTTGTTTTAAAATATATAAACAAAATACACATTAAATAATGAAAATACGTATACAAAATATATACAAAATACACATATAATAATGTAAACTCGTATCAAAATACATAAACAAAATACCAATAAAAAAATGTAAATTTGTATGAAAAAATATATACAAAATATACATAAAATAACGCAATTTTTAAAAAAAAATATATGTAGAAAAATGCACATAAAATAATTTAAATTTGTATGAAAATAAATAAACAAAATATACATAAAATAAGGCAAATTTGTAGCAAAAACAGTACAGAATACACTTAAAATAAAGTATATTTGTATAAAAAAAAAACACAAATGGACATAAAATGAAGTAAAATTGTATAAAAAAAATATATACAAAGCACTCATTAAATAATGTAAATGCGTATTAAAATTTGTATAGAACATACACATGAAATAATCTAAACTCGTATCCAAATAAATGAACAAAATACCGATAAAATAAAGTAATTTTGAATGAAAATATATGTAGAAAATACACATAAAATAACGTATGTACAAATAAATATATACACATGAAATAATTTAAATCTGAATGAAAATAAATATAAAAATAAACATGAAATAAGGCAAATTTGTAATGAAAGATATATTCAAAATACACATAAAATAATGTAGATTTGTATCAAAATATATACTCAAATACACGTAAAATAACATAAATTTGTATAAAAATATATATACAATATACACATTAATGTAAATACGTATAAAAATATCTATACAAATTACACATAAAACAATGTAAAATCGTATCAAAATAAATTAACAAATACCAATAAAATAATATATATTTTTGTGAAATTAAATTTACAAAATACACATAACATAACTAAAATTTGTATTGAAATCTATACAAAAAAAAACAAATAATTTAAATTTGAATGAAAATAGATATACAAAATACACATAAAACTAGTAATTTTTTTTTAAATATACGTATATACAAAATACGCATTAAATATTGTAAATTTCTATCAAAATATATAAACGTATAAACAATAAAATAACGTAAATTTTTATGAAAATATATATACAAAATACACATAAAATAATGTTAATACGTAGAAAAATATATATCCAAAATACACATGAAATAATGTAAAATCGTATCCAAATAAATGAACAATATTCCAATAAAAGAATGTTTATTTGTAGGAAAATATATACACAAAAAACAAATAAAATAACAAAAATTTGTATAAAAATATATACAAAAATACACAGAAATAATGTTTTTTTAATAGATATGCAAAATACACATAAAATCAGGCAAATTTGTATTGAAATACATATACAAAATACACATAAAATAATGTAAATTAGTATGAAAATATATAAACTAATACACATAAAATAACGAAAATTTGCATAGAATATATATACAAAATATACATTAAATAATGTAAATATGTATAAAAATATATATACAAAATACACATAGAATAATGTAAAATCGTATCAAAATAAATACACAGAATATCAATAAAATAATGTAAATTTGTATGAAAATAAAGATGCAAAATACCCATAAAATAAAGCATTTTTTTTTTATAAAAATACACATAAAATAATTAAATTTGTATTAAAATTAATATACAAAAAGCACATACAATAAGGCAAATTTGTATTGAAAAAATATGCAAAATACACATAAATCTGTTTCAAAATATATATACGAATACACATAAAATAACGTAGATTTCTAAAGAAATATATATATACAAAATTCACATTCAATAATGTAAATTCGCGTCAAAATAAATAAACAAAATATCAATAAAATAATGTGTATTTGTATGAAAATAGATATACAAAATACACAAAATAACCTAAATTTGTATAAAACTATATAAAAAATACACAAAAATAGTTTCAATTTGTATGAAAATAAATATACAAAATACATATAAAATTAGGTGAATTTGTATTGAAATACATATAAAAAATACACATAAAATAATGTAAATTTGAATGAAAATATAAAAATAAATACACTTAAAATAACGTAATTTTTTATAAAATATACATACAAAATGCATATTAAATAATGTAAATATGTATACAAAATTTTATACAAAACACAAATAAAATAATGTAAAATCGTATCAGAATAAATACACAGAATATTAATAAAATAATGAAAATTTCTATGAAAATTAAGATGCAAAATACCCATAAAATAACGCATTTTTTTTATAAATATTTATACCAAAATACACATAAAATATTTTAATTTGTATTAAAATAAAAATACAAAATTAACATACAATAAGATAAATTTGTCTTGAAATAGATATGCAAAATAAATATAAAACAATGTAAATTTGCTTCAAAATATATATAAGAATACACATAAAATAACGTAGATTTCTATAAAAAAAAAAAAAATATATATATATATATATATATATATATATATATATATATATATATATATATATATATATATATATATATATATATATATATATATATATATATATATATATATATATATTTATTTATTTATTTATTTTTTTTTGTTGCGCCGGTAGGCATCTTCCCGGTGGGGCCTGATGGTCGGCCCAAGGCTTCTTCCAAGTGGGGCCTGATGGTCGGCCCAGCCCGTTCTGGCGCAGGCGAGTGTTTATAGTGGCGCCATCCTGCATTGGCTCATGCTGCCCCCCGGAACTCGTTCTTGATTCGCTTGGACGGCTTCCTCTAGAGTCCGGGTTGATGGGTGGTCTTCAGGACAGCATGTGGGTAGTTTTAAGCCACTCGGCGGTGACTGAAAAATCCGAGTGGTAGCGTGAGGATTCGAACACGCGTCGTCCATCACGCGGCGAATGTGGGTCCAGTACGCTATCACTTCGGCCACCGCCTACCCAAAATACACATAAAATGAAGTAAATACGTATAAAAAATGTATATAAAATTCACAAAAGTAATTAAATTTGTATGAAAATAGATATACAAAATACACATAAAATAAGCTAAATTTGAATTGAAATATATATACAAAATACATAAAATAATATAAATTTGTATCAAAATGTTTATACAAATACACATATAATAACGTAAATTTGTATAAAAATATAAAAAACAAAATACACATTAAATAATGTAAATGCGTATAAAAAAAAATATGTACAAAATACATATATAATCATGTAATTCGTATCAAAATAAATAAACAAAATACCAACAAACTAATGTAAATTTGTGTGAGAAAACATATACAAAATACACAAAAAATAACGTATATTTCAATAAAAATATATGTACAAAAATGCACATAAAATAAAGTAAATTTGCATAAAAATGTTTATACAAAAAAGACATTAAATAATGTAAATGCGTATAAAAATATGTATACAAAATACCTAAGAAATAATCTAAACTCGAATCGAGTTAAATTAACAAAATACCAATAAAATAATGTAATTTTGGATAAAAATATATATAGAAAATACACATAAAATAACTTAAATACAAATACAAATATACACATAAAATAATTTCAAATTGAATGAAATAAATATACAAAATAAACATAAAATAAGGTAAATTTGTAATGAAATATATGTAAAAATACACATAAAATAATATAAATTTGTATGAAAATATATTTACAAATACACATAAAATAACATGAATTTGTATAAAATTTATATCAAAATATATACGAATACACACAACAAAATAACGTAAATTTTTATGAAAATATATATACAAAATACACATAAAATAATGTAAATAAGCAGAAAAATATATATACAAAATACACATAAAATAATGTAAATTTGTATTTAAATTAATAAACAAAATTACATTAAAAGAATGTATATTTGTAGGAAATTATATATACAAAATAAAAATAAAATAACTAAAATTTGTATAAAAATAAAGACAAAAATACACAAAAATAATTTTAATTTGTTTGAAAATAGATATGGAAAATACACATAAAATTATGCAAATTTGTATTGAAAGACATATACAAAACACACATAAAATAATGTAAATTTGTATGAAAATATATAAACAAATACACATAAAATAACGTAAATTTGGATAAAATATATATACAAAGTACACATTAAATAATTTAAATATGTATGAAATATATATACAAAATACTCATAGAATAATGTTAAATCGTATCAAAATAAATAAACAGAATATCAATAAAATAATGTAAATTTGTATGAAAATATAGATGCAAAATACCCATATAATAACGCATATATGAATAAAAATATATATACAAAAAAACATATAAAATAATTAAATTTGTATTAAAATAAATATACAAAATAAATATCAAATAAATATCAGAATAAATAAACATAATATCAATAAAATAATGTAAATTTGTATGAAAATAAAGATGCAAAATACCCATATAATAACGCATATATGAATAAAAATATATATACAAAAAAACATATAAAATAATTAAATTTGTATTAAAATAAATATACAAAATGCACATACAATAAAGTAAATTTGTATTAAAATAGATATGCAAAATACACATCAATAATATAAATTTGTATCAAAATATATATACGAATACTTATAAAATAGAGTAAATTTCTATGAAAATACAAAAAATACAAAATACATATAATATGATGTAAATAATTATAAAAATATTTGTACCAAATATACCTCAAATAATGTAAATTGGTATCAAAATATATTAAAAAAATTCCGATAAAAGAATGTATTTTTCTAGGAAAATAAATATACAAAATACACATAAAATAACGAAAATTTATATAAAAATATATACAAAAATACACAAAAATAATTTCAATTTGTATGAAAATTGATATAATATAATTAGTTAAATTTGTATTTCAATACATTTACGAAATACACATAAAATAATGTAAATTTGTATGAAATGAAAACAAATACACATAAAGTAACGTACATTTGTATAATATATATATACAAAATACATATAGAATAATGTAAAATCGTATCAAAATAAATTCACAGAATATCAATAAAATAATGTATATTTGTAAGAAAAAAAAGATGCAAAATACCCATAAAATAAAACATATCTAAAAAAAAAAAAATATATATATATATATATATATATATATATATATATATATATATATATATATATATATATATATATATATATATATATATATATATATATATATATATATATACAAAAATACACATAGAATAATTAAATTTGTATTAAATTAATATACAAAATGCACATCCAATAAGGTAAATTTGCATTGAAAAATATGCAAAATACACATAAAACAGTGTAAATTGGTTTTAAAATATATATACGAATACACATAAAATAAAGTAGATTTCTACAGATATATATATACAAAATACACATGAAATGATGTAAATACGTATAAAAATATATATACAAAACACACATTAAATAATGTAAATTCGCGTCAAAATAAATAAACAAAATATCAATAAAAGAATGTGTGTTTGTATGAAAATAGATATACAAAATACGCATAAAATAGCCTAAATTTGTATAAAACTATATACAAAAATACACAAAAATTATTTAAATGTGTATGAAAATAAATATACAAAATACACATAAAATTAAGTAAATTTGTATTGAAATACTTATACAAAATACACATAAAATTATGTAAATTTGAATGAAAATATATAAACAAATACACTTAAAATAACGTAAATTTTCATAAAATATATATACAAAATACATATTAAATAATGTAAATATGTATAAAAAAAATATATACAAAACACAAAAAAAATAATGTAAAATCTTATCAAAATAAATACACATAATATTAATAAAATAATGTAAATTTCTATGAAAATTAAGATGCAAAATACCCATAAAATAGCTCATTTAAGAAAAAAATTATATACCAAAATACACATAAAATATTTGAATTTGTATTAAAATAAATATACAAAATGCACATACAATAAGATAAATTTTTATTTAGATAGATATGCAAAATACATATAAAACAATGTACATTTGTTTCAAATATATATACGAATACACATAAAATAACGTAGATTTCAATAAAAATATATATACAAAATACACATAAAATGAAGTAAATACGGTTAAAAAAATGTATACAAAATACACATAAAATAATGTAAATTCGTATCAAAATAAATAAACAAAATACCAATAAAAGAATGTGTATTTGTATAAATATAAATATACAAAATACACATAAAATAACGAAAATTTATATAAAACTATATACAAAAATACACAAAAGTAATGAAATTTGTATTAAATAGATATACAAAATACACATACAATAAGCTAAATTTGAATTGAAATATATATACAAAATACGTAAAATAATATAAATTTGTATCAAAATATTTGTACAAATACAGATATAATAACGTAAATTAGTAAAAAAATATATAAGCAAAATACACATTAAATAATGTAAACATGTATAAAAAAATATGTACAAAATACACATATAATCATGTAACTCGTATCAAAATAAATAAACAAAATACTAATAAAATAATGTAAATTTGTATGAGAAAACATATACAAAATACACATAAAATAACGCAAATTTCTATAAAAAATATATGTACAAAAATACACATAAAATAAAGTAAATTTGCATAAAAATATATATACAAAAAACACATTAAATAATGTAAATGCGTATAAAAATATGTAGACAAAATACCTATCAAATAATATAAATCCGTATCGAATTAAATTAACAAAATACCAATAAAATAATGTAATTTTGGATGAAAATATATAGAGAAAATACACATAAAATAACCTAAATACAAATACAAATATACACATAAAATAATTTAAAATTGAATGAAAGAAATATACAAAATACAGATAAAATAAGGTAAATTTGTAATGAAATATATGTAAAAATTCACATAAAATAATGTAAATTTGTATGAAAATATATATACAAATACACATTAAATAATGTAAATGCGTATAAAAATATGTATACAAAATACCTATCAAATAATGTAAATCCGTATCGAGTTAAATTAACAAAATACCAATAAAATAATGTAGTTTTGGATGAAAATATATAGAGAAAATACACATAAAATAACCTAAATACAAATAGAAATATACACATAAAATAATTTAAAATTGAATGAAATAAATATACAAAATAAAGATAAAATAAGGTAAATTTGTAATGAAATATAAGTAAAAATACACATAAAATAATGTAAATTTGCATGAAAATATATATACAAATACACATAAAATGACATGAGTTTGTATTAAATTTATATCAAAATATATACGAATACACACAATAAAATAACGTAAATTTTTATGAAAATATACATACAAAATACACATAAAATAATGTAAATACGTAGAAAAATATATATACAAAATACACATAAAATAATGTAAATTCGTGTCAAATAAATAAACAAAATTCCAATTAAAGAATGTATATTTGTAGGAAAATATATATACAAAATACAAATAAAATAACAAAAATTTGTATAAAAATATATACAAAAATACACAAAAATAATTAAAATTTGTTTGAAAATAGATATACAAAATACACATAAATTTAGGAAAATTTGTATTGAAATACATATACAAAATACACATAAAATAATGTAAATTTGTTTGAAAATATATAAACAAATACACATAAAATAACGTAAATTTGCATAAAATATATATACAAAATATTAATTAAACAATGGAAATATTTAAAAAAATATATATACAAAATACACATAGAAGAATGTAAAATCGTATGAAAATAAATAAACAGAATATCAATAACATAATATAAATTTGTAAGAAAATAAAGATGCAAAATACCCATAAAAATACATGTACAAAAATACACATAGAACAATTAAATTTGTATTTAAATTAATATACAAAATGCACATACAATAAGGTAAGTTTTGTATTGAAAAAATATGCAAAATACACATAAAAAATGTAAATTTGTTTAAAAAAAAAAAATATATATATATATATATATATATATATATATATATATATATATATATATATATATATATATATATATATATATATATATATATATATATATATATATATATATATATATACACACGAATACACATAAAATAACGTAGATTTCTATAGAAATATATATACAAAATACACATGAAATGATGTAAATACGTATAAAAATATATATGCAAAATACACTTTAAATAATATAAATTCATGTCAAAATAAATAAACAAAATATCAATAAAAGAATGGGTATTTGTATGAAAATATGTATACAAAATACTCATAAAATTACGTAAATTTGTATAAAACTCTATAAAAAATACACAAAAATAATTTAAATTTGTATGAAAATAAATATACAAAATACACATAAAATTAGGTAAATTTGTATTGAAATACATATACAAAATACTCATAAAATAATGTATATTTGAAAGAAAATATATAAACAAATACACTTAAAGTAACGTAAATTTGTATAAAATATATATACAAAATACACATTAAATAATGTAAATATGTATAAAAAATATATATACAAAACACAAATAGAATAAAGCAAAATCGTATCAAAATACATACACAGAATATTAATAAAATAATGTAAATTTGTATGCAAATAAAGATGCAAAACACCCATAAAATAACGCATTTTTTATAAAAATATATATACCAAAATACACATAATATATTTAAATATGTATTAAAATAAATATACAAAATGCACATACAATAAGGTAAATTTGTATTGAAATAGATATGCAAAATACAAACAATATAAATTTGTTTCAAAATATATATACGAATACTCATAAAATAACGTAGATTTCTATAAAAATATACATACAAAATACCCATAAAATGAGGTAAACACGTATAAAAAAATGTATACAAAATACACATAAAATAATGTAAATTCGTATCAAAATAAATAATCAAAATACCAATAAAAGAATGAGTATTTGTATAAATATAAATATACAAAATACACATAAAATAACGTAAATTTGTATAAAATTATATACAAAAATACAAGAAAGTAATTATATTTGTAGGAAAATAGATATACAAAATACACATAAAATGAACAAAATTTGATTTGATAAATATATACAAAATACATAAAATAATGTACATTTGTGTAAAAATATATAAACAAAATACACATTATATAATGTAAATACGTATAAGAAATATGTAAAAAATACACATATAATAATGTAATTCGTATCAAAATAAATAAACAAAATAATAATAAAGTAATGTAAATTTGTATGAGAAAACATATACAAAATACAAATAAAATAACGCAAATTTCTATAAAAAATATATGTACAAAAATGCACATAAAATAAAATAAATTTGCATAAAAATATACTTACAAAACACACATTAATTAATGTAAATGCGTATAAAAATTCGTATCGAGCTAAATTAACAAAATACCAATATAGTAATGTAATTTTGGATGAAAATATATATAGAAAATACACAAAATAACCAAAATACAAATACAAATATACACAAAAAATAAATTAAAATTGAATGAAATAAATATACAAAATAAACATAAATAAAAGTAAATTTTTAATGAAATACATGTACAAAATACACATAAAATAACATAAATTTGTATAGAAATATGTATTCAAAATAAATATTAAATAATGTAAATGCGTATAAAAATATATATACAAAGTACATATAAAATAATGTAAATTCGTATCAAAATAAATCAACAAAATACCAATAAAATAATATATATTTGAATGAAAATAAATTTACAAAATACATATAACATAACTAAAATTTGTATTAAAATATATACAAAAATACCCAGAAATAATTTGAATTTGTATGAAAATAGATATACAAAATACACATAAAACTAGGTAAATTTCTTTGGAAATATATACAAAATACCCATAAAATATTGTAAACTTGTGTCAAAATATATAAACAAACACATATAAAATAACGGAAATTTGTATGAAAAATATATACAAAACACACACAGAATAATGTCAAATCGTATCAAAATAAATAAGCATAATATCAATAAAATAATGTAAATTTCTATGAAAATAAAGGTGCAAAATACCCATAAAATAACGCATTTTTGTATGAAAAAATATATATACAAAAATACACATAAAATAATTAAATTTGTATTAAAATAAATATACAAAATGCACATACAATAAGGTAAATTTCTATTGAAATAGATATGCAAAATACACATCAATTAATGTAAATTTGTATTAAAATATATATACGAAAACACTTAAAATAACGTAAATTTCTATGAAAATATATATACAAAATACACCTGAAAAAAGGTAAATTCGTATCAAATTCAGTAAACTAAATTTCAATAAAAGAATGTATATATGTAGTTAAATAAATATTCAAAATAATATATAAAATAAATAAAATTTGTATAAAAATAAATACAAAAATACACGAAAATAATTATAATTTGTATGAAAATAGATATATATAATACACATAAAATTATGTAAATTTTTATTCAAATACATATACAAAATACACATAAAATAATGTAAATTTGTATGAAAATATATAAACAAATAAACATAAAGTATATTTGTATAAAATATCTATAGAAAATGCACATTAAATAACGTAAATATGTAAAATAAAATATATACAAAATAACGTAAATTTCTATGAGAATATATATACAAAATACACCTAAAAAAAGGTAAATTCGTATCTAATTCAATAAACTAAATTTCAATAAAAGATTGTATATATGTAGGAAAATATATATACAAAATAATATATAAAATAACTAAAATTTGTAGAAAAATAAATACAAAAATACACAAAAATAACTTCAATATGTATGAAAATAGATATACAAAATACACATAAAATTAGGTAAATTTGTATTGAAATACATATACAAAATACACATAAAATAATGTAGATTTGTATGAAAATATATAAAAAAATAGACATTAAATAACGTGTATTTGTATAAAATATCTATAGAAAATGCACATTAAATAATGTAAATATGTAAAATAAAATATATACAAAATAACGTAAATTTCTATGAAAATATTTATACAAAATACACCTAAAAAAAGGTAAATTCGTATCAAATTCAATAAACTAAATTTCAATAAAAGAATGTATATATGTAGGAAAATAAATATACAAAATAAAATATAAAATAACTAAAATTTGTATAAAAATAAATACAAAAATACACAAAAATAATTTCATTTTTTTTGAAAATAGATATACAAAATACACATAAAATTAGGTAAATTTGTATTGAAATACATATACAAAATACACATAAAATAATGTAAATTTGTATAAGAATATATAAACAAATAGACATAAAGTAACGTATATTTGTATAAAATATCTATAGAAAATGCACATTAAATAATGTAAATATGTACAATAAAATATATACAAAATAAAGTAAATTTTTATGAAAATATATATACAAAATACACCTAAAAAAAGGTAAATTCGTATCAAATTCAATAAACTAAAGTTCAATAAAAGAATGTATATATGTAGGAAAATAAATATACAAAAAATATATAAAATAATAAAATTTGTATAAAAATAAAATAAAAATACACAAAAATAGTTTCAATTTGTATGAAAATAGATATACAAAATACACATAAAATTAGGTAAATTTTTATTGAAATGCATATACAAAATACACATAAAATAATGTAAATTTGTTTGAAAATATATAAACAAATAGACATAAAGTAACGAATAATTCTATAAAATATCTATAGAAAATGCACATTAAATAATGTAAATATGTAAAATAAAATATATACAAAATAACGTAAATTTCTATGAAAATATATATACAATATAAACCTAAAAAAAGGTAAATTCGTATCAAATTCAATAAACTAAAGTTCAATAAAAGAATGTATATATGTAGGAAAATAAATATACAAAAAATATATAAAATAACTAAAATTTGTATAAAAAAAAATACACAAAAATAGTTTCAATTTGTGTGAAAATAGATATACAAAATACACATAAAATTAGGTAAATTTGTATTGAAATACATATACAAAATACACATAAAATAATGTAAATTTGTTTGAAAATATATAAACAAATAGACATAAAGTAACGTATATTTGTATAAAATATCAATAGAAAATGCACATTAAATAATGTAAATATGTAAAAGAAAATATATACAAAATAACGTAAATTTCTATGAAAATATTTATACAAAATACACCTAAAAAAAGGTAAACTCGTATCAAATTCAATAAACTAAATTTCAATAAAAGAATGTATATATGTAGGAAAGTAAATATACAAAATAATATAAAATAACTAAAAATTGTATAAAAATAAATACAAAAAATACACAAAAATAATTTCAATTTGTATGAAAATAGATATACAAAATACTCATAAAATTAGGTAAATTTGTATTGAAATACATATACAAAATACACATAAGACAATGTAAATTTGTATGAAAATATATAAACAAATAGACATAAAGTAACGTATATTTGTATAGACAATGCACATTAAATAATGTAAATATGTAAAAAAATATGTATACAAAATATATTTGTTGATTTATATAAAACACTGTAAAATCGTATCAAAATAAATACACAGAATATCAATAAAATAATGTAAATTTGTATGAAAATTAAGATGCAAAATACCCATAAAATAACGCATTTTTTATAAAAATATATACAAAAATACACATCAAATAATTAAATTTGTATTAAAATAAATATACAAAATGCACATACAATATGGTAAATTTGTATTGAAATAGATATGCAAAACACACATAAAACAATGTAAATTTATTTCAAAATATATATACGAATACACATAAAAAAACGTAAATATCTATAAAAATATATATAAAAAATACACATAAAATGATGTAAATACATATAAAAATATATATACAAAATACACAGAAAATAATGTAAAATCGTACCAAAATAAATAAACAAAATACCAATAGAACAATGTGAATTTGTATGAAAATAAATAAACAAAATACACATAAAATAAAGTAAATTTGTAAAAAACTATATACAAAAATACACAAAAGTAATATAAATTTGTATGAAAATAGATATACAAAATATACATAAAATAAACTAGATTTGTATTGAAATATATATATAAAATACATAAAATAATGTAAATTTGTATCAAAATATTTAAACAAATACGCATAAAAAAGCGTAAATTTGTTTTAAAATATATAAACAAAACACACATTAAATAATGAAAATACGTATACAAAATGTATATAAAATACACTTATAATAATGTAAATTCGTATCAAAATACATAAACAAAATACCAACAAAAAAAATGTAAATTTGTATGAAAAAATATATACAAAATATACATAGAATAACGCAAATTTTTATAAACATATATGTAGAAAAATGCACATAAAATAATTTAAATTTGTATGAAAATAAATAAACAAAATACACATAAAATAAGGGAAATTTGTAGTAAAAACAGTACAGAATACACTTAAAATAAAGAAGATTTGTATAAAAAATATACACAAATGCACATAAAATGAAGTAAAATTGTATAAAAAATATATATACAAAGCACTCATTAAATAATGTAAATGCGTATAAAAATATGTATAGAAAATACACATGAAATAATCTAAATAAGTATCCAAATAAATGAACAAAATACCTATAAAATAAAGTAATTTTGAATGAAAATATATGTAGAAAATACACATAAAATAACGTATGTACAAATAAATATATACACATCAAATAATTTAAATCTGAATGAAAATAAATATAAAAATAAACATGAAATTAGGCAAATTTGTAATGAAAGATTTATTCAAAATACACATAAAATAATGTAGATTTGTATCAAAATATATACACAAATACACGTAAAATAACATAAATTTGTATAAAAATATATATACAATATACACATTAATGTAAATACGTATAAAAATATATACAAATTACACATAAAACAATGTAAACTCGTATCAAAATAAATCAACAAAAACCAATAAAATAATATATATTTTTGTGAAATTAAATTTACAAAATACACATAACATAACTAAAATTTGTATTGAAATCTATACAAAAAAAACAAAATAATTTAAATTTGTATGAAAATAGATATACAAAATACACATAAAATTTGTCATTTTTTTTTAAATATGCGTATATACAAAATACCCATAAAATATTGTAAATTTCTATCAAAATATATAAACAAATAAACAATAAAATAACGTAAATATTTATGAAAATATATATACGAAATACACATAAAATAATGTAAATTCGTAGAAAAATATATATCCAAAATACACATGAAATAATGTAAATTCGTATCCAAATAAATGAACAAAATTCCAATAAAAGAATGTTTATTTGTAGGAAAATATATATACAAAATACAAATAAAATAACAAAAATTTGTATAAAAATATATACAAAAATACACAGAAATATTTTTCTTTAATAGATATACAAAACACATGTAAAATCAGGCAAATTTGTATTGAAATACATATACAAAATACACATAAAATAATGTAAATTTGTATGAAAATATATAAACAAATACACATAAAATATCGAAAATTTGCATAGAATATATATACAAAATATACATTAAATAATGTAAATATATAAAAAAAATATATATACAAAATACACATAGAATAATGTAAAATCGTATCAAAATAAATACACAGAATATCAATAAAATAATGTAAATTTGTATGGAAATAAAGATGCAAAATACCCATAAAATAAAGCATTTTTTTTTTAAATACACAGAATAATTAAACTTGTATTAAAATTAATATACAAAATGCACATACAATAAGATAAATTTGTATTGAAAAAATATGCAAAATACACATAAATCTGTTTCAAAATATATATACGAATACATATTAAATAACGTAGATTTATATAGAAATATATATACAAAATACACCTGAAATGATGTAGATACGTAATACACATTAAATAATGTAAGTTTGTGTCAAAATAAATAAACAAAATATCAATAAAAGAATGTGTATTTTTATGCAAATAGATATACAAAATACACATAAATTAACCTAAATTTGTATAAAACTATATACAAAAATACACAAAAATAATTTAAATTTGTATGAAAATAAATATACAAAATACATATGAAGTTAGTTAAATTTGTATTGAAATACATATAAAAAATACACATAAAATAATATTTAAATTTGAATGAAAATATATAATCAAATACACTTAAAATAACGTAAATCTGTATAAAATATATATACAAAATACACATTAAATAATGTAAATATGTATTACAAAATATATACAAAACACAAATAGAATAATGTAAAATCGTATCAAAATAAATACACAGAATGTTAATAAAATAATGTAAAGTAAGATGCAAAATACCCATAAAATAACGCTTTTTTTTTTATAAAAATATATATACTAATATACACATAAAATATTTGAATTTGTATTAAAATAAATATACAAATGCACATTCAATAAGGTAAATTTGTATTGAAATAGATATCCAAAATACAAATAAAACAATGTAAATTTGTTTCAAAATATATATACGAAAACACATAAAATAACGTAAATTTCTATGAAAATATATATAAAAAATACACATAAAATGATGTAATTACGTATAAAAATATATATACAAAATACACCTAAAATAGGGTAAATTCGTATCAAATTCAATAAACTAAATTTCAATAAAAAAATGTATATATGTTGGAAAATAAATATACCAAATAATATATTAAATAACTAAAATTTGAATAAAAATACCTACAAAAATACACACAAAAAATTTCAATTTGTACGAAAATAGATATACAAAGTACACATAAATTACATAAAATAATGTAAATTTGGATGAAAATATATAAACAAATAGACATAAAGTAACGTATATTTGTATATAATATAAATAGAAAATGCACATTAAATAATGTAAATATATAAAATAAAATATATACAAAATACACATAGAACAATGTAAAATCGTATCAAAATAAATACACAGAATATCAATAAAATAATGTAAATTTCTATGAAAATAATGATGCAAAATACCCATAAAAAAGCATATTTTTATAAAAATATATATACAAAAATACACATCATATAATGTAAATACGTATAAAAATATATATACAAAATAAACATAAGATAATGTAAATTCGTACCAAAATAAATAAACAAAATACCAATAGACTAATGTGAATTTGTATGAAAATAAATATACAAAATACACATGCAATAACGTAAATTTGTATAAACTACAAAAATACACAAAAGTAATTTAAATTTGTATGAAAATAGATATTCAAAATACACATAAAATAAACTAAATTTGTATTGAAATATATATACAAAATGCATAAAATAATGTAAATTTGTATGAAAATACACATAAATACACGTAAATTTGTTTTAAAACATATAAACAAAAAACACATTAAATAATGAAAATACGTATACAAAATATATACAAAATACACATATAATAATCTAAATTGGTATGAAAATACGTAAACAAAATACCAATAAGAAATGTAAATTTATATGAAAAAATACATACAAAAAACATAAAAAATAACGCAAATTTCTATAAAAATATATGTACAAAAATGCACATCAAATAATTTAAATTTGTATGAAAATAAATAAACAAAATACACATAAAATAAGACAAATTTGTAGTAAAAAATGTACAGAATACACTTAAAATAATGTAAATTTGTATATAAAAAAAAATAGAGAAATGCACATAAAATGAAGAAAAATTGTATAAAAAATATATATACAAAACACACATTAAATAATGTAAATGCGTATAAAAATATGTATAGAAAATACACATAAAATAAGGTAAATACAAATAAATATATACACATCAAATAATTTAAATTTGAATGCAAATAAGTATAAAAATAAACATAAAATGAGGCAAATTTGTAATGAAATATAGATACAAAATACACATAAAATAATGTAGATTTTTATCAAAATATATATAAAAATACACGTAAAATAACATAAATTTGTTAAAAAATATATATACAAAATACACGTATAAAAAACATATACAAAATATATATAAAAAAGAAAACTCGTGTCAAAACAAATAAACAAAGCACCAATAAAATAATGTAATTCTGAATGAAAAAATATATGCAAAATATACATAAAATAATGTAAATTTGTATAAAAATATATATACTAATACACATAAAATAACATAAATTTGTATAAAAATAAATATACAAAATACACATTAAATAATGAAAATACGTATAAAAATATATATACAAAGTACACATAAAATAATGTAAATTCGCACCAAAATAAATCAACTAAATACCAATAAAATAATATAAATTTGTGTGAAAATATATTTTCAAAATACACATAACATAACTAAAATTTGTAATAAAATATAAACAAAAATACCCAGAAATAATATAAATTTGTATAAAAATATATATTCAAAATACACATAAAATTAGGTAAATATGATGTGAAATATATATACAAAATACCCATAAAATATTGTAAATTTGTATCAATATGTATAAACAAATACACATAAAATAACGTAAATTTGTATGAAAATATATATATATATAAAATATACATTAAATAGTGTAAATATGTATAAAAAAAATATACAAAATACACATAAAATATATTGTAAAATCGTATCAAACTAAATAAACAGAATATCAATAAAATTTGAATGAAAATGAAGATGCAAAACAACCATAAAATAACGCATATTTATTTAAAAATGCACATTACATAATTAAATTTGTATGAAAATAAATATACAAAATGCACATACAATATGGTAAATTTCTATTGAAATAGATATGAAAAATACACATAAAATAATGTAAATTTGTATCAAAATATAAATACGAAAACACATAAAATAACGTAAATTTCTTTGAAAATATATATACAAAATACACATAAAATGATGTAAATACGTATAAAAATATATATCCAAAATACACCAAAAATAATGTAAATTCGTATCAAATAAATCAACAAAATTGCAATAAAAGAATATATAATTGTAGAAAAATAAATATACAAAATACACATAAAATAAGTAAAATTTGTATAAAAATATATACAAAAATACACATAAATAATTTAAATTTGTATGAAAATGGATACACAAAATGAATATAAAATTAGGTAAATTTGTATATATAAAAAAAAAAAAAAATATATATATATATATATATATATATATATATATATATATATATATATATATATATAATATATATATATATATATATATATATATATATATATATATATATATATATATATATATATATATATATATATATATATATATATATATATATATATATATATATATATATATATATATATATATATATATATATATATATATATATATATATATATATATATATATATATATATATATATATATATATATATATATATATATATATATATATATTATATATATATATATATATATATATATATATATATATATATATATATATATATATATATATACACAAATATATATATATATATATATATATATATATATATATATATATATATATATATATATATATATATATATATATTCATATATATATATAAATATATGTAAAAAAATATATAAAATATATTCAAAATACACATTAAATGATGTAAAATCATATCAAAATAGATAAACAAAATAGCCATAAAGGAAAGTGTATTTGTTTGAAAATAAATATACAAAATACACATAAAATAACGTAAATTTGTATAAAACTATATACAAAAAATACACAAAAATAGTTTAAATTTGTATGAAAATAAATATAGAAAATAAAAATAACATAACCTAAATTTGTATTCAAATAAATATACAAAAATGCAAATACAATAAATTAAATTTGTATTGAAATAGATATGCAAAATAAACATAAAAAATGTAAATTTTTATCAAAATATGCTAATACACATAAAATAACGTAAATTTTTATTCAGATGTATATACAAAATACACATAAAATGATGTAAATACGTATAAAAATATATACAAAATACACCTAAAATAACTAAAATGTGTATAAAAATCTATACAAAAATACCCAAAAATAATTTAAATTTGTATGAAAATATATATACATAATACACATGAAATTAGTTAAATCTGTATTGAAATACATATACAAAAAACACATAAAATAATATAAATTATTTTGTATGAAAATGTAGAAACAAATACACACAAAAAAACATATATTTGTATAAAATATATATACAAAATAAACTTTAAATAATGTAAACATGTATAAAAAAAAAAAATGTGCAAAATACACATAGAATAATGTAAAATCAAAATAAATACACAGAATATCATTAAAATAATGTAAATTTGTATGAAAATAAAGATGCAAAATACCCTTAAAATAACGCATATTTGTATAAAAATATATATACAAAAATACACATAAAACAATTGAATTTGTATTAAGGTAAATATACAAAATGCACATACAATAATTAAAATACTCATAAAATAATGTAAGTTTATATCAAAATATATATACCAAAACAAATAAAATAACGAAAATTTCTATGAAAATATATATAGAAAATGCACAGAAAATAATGTAAATACGTATAAAAATATATATAAAATACACCTAAAATAATGTAAATTCGTATCAAAATAAATAAACAAAACTCCAATAAAAGAATGTATATATGTTTTGAAAATGAATATACAAAATACACATAAAATAAGTAAAATTTGTATAGAAATATATACAAAAATACACACGAATAGTTTAAATTTGTATAAAAAAAGATATACAAAATACACATAAAATTAAGTAAATTTGTATTGAAATACATATACAAAATACACATAAAATAATGTAAATTTTTATGAAAATATATAAACAAATTCACATGAAATAACGTAAATTTGGATAAAATATATATACAAAATACACATTAAATAATGTAAATATGTATAAAAAAAGGTATCCAAAATACAAATAGAATAATGTAAAATCCTATCAAAATAAATACACAGAATGTCAATAAAATAATGTAAATTTGTATGAAAATAAAGATGCAAAAATACCCATAAAATAACGCATATTTTTATAAAAATATATATACAAAAATACACATAAAAAATTAAATATGTATTAAAATAAATATACAAAATGCTCACACAATAAGGTAAATTTGTATTGAAATAGATATGAAAAATACACATAAAATAATGTAAATTTGTACCAAAATATATATACAAATACACATAAAATAACGTAAATTTCTATGAAAATATATATACCAAATACACATAAAATAATGTAAAAATGTATAAAAATTTATTGAGAGAAAATACACATAAAATAAGGTAAATTCGTACCAAACGAAATAAACAAAACACTAATAAAAGAATGCGTATTTGTATGAAAATAAATATAGAAAATACACATAAGATAACGCAATTTTAAATTTGTATGAAAATAAATATGCAATATAAACATAAAATAAGATAAATTTGATATCAAATATATATACAAAAAGATAAAATAATGTAAATTTGTATCAAGATATTTAAACAAATACACATAAAATAACGTAAATTTGTAAAAAAATATATAAACAAAATACACGTTAAATAATGTTAATACGTATTAAAAATATGTTAAAAATACACATATAATAATGTAAATTCGTATCAAAATAAATAAACAAAATACCAAAAAAATAATGTAAATTTTTATGAAAAAATATGTACAAAATACACATAAAATGACGCAAATTTCTAAAAAAATATATGTACAAAAATGCACATAAAATAATTTAATTTTGTATGAAAATAAATATACAAATATACACATATTCATTATTATTTTATTTGTATTAAAAATAATACAGAATACACATAAAATAATGTAAATTTGTATTAAAAAAAACACAAACGCACATAAAATAAAGTAAATTTGTATAAAAATAGATATACAAAACACACATTAAGTAATGTAAATGCGTATAAAAATATGTATACATAATACTTATGAAATAATATAAGCTCGTATCGAAATAAATAAACAAAATACCAATAAAATAATATAATTTTCAATGAAAATATATATAGAAAATACACATGAAATAACGTAAATACAAATACAGATATACACATAAAATAATTTAAATTTGAATAAAAATAAATATACAAAATAAACATGAAATAAAGTAAATTTGTAATGAAAAATATATACAAAATACATATAAAATAATGTAAATTTCCATAAAAAAAAAAAAATATTTATATATATATATATATATATATATATATATATATATATATATATATATATACATATATATATATATATATATATATATATATATATATATATATATATATATATATAAAATAGCATAAATTTGTATAAAAATATATATTCAAAATACACATTAAATAATGTAAATACGTATGAAAATATATATACAAAGTACACATAAAATAAGATAAACTCGTATCAAAATCAATCAACAAAATACCAATAAAATAATATAAATTTGTGTGAAAATAAATTTACAAAATACACATCACATAACTAAAATTTGAATTAAAATCTATAAAAATTCCCAAAAATATTTTTTATTTGTATAAAAATAGATAAAAATAATACATATAAAATTAGGTAAATTTATTTTGAAATATATATACAAAATACACATAAATTATTGTAAATTTGTATCAAAATATGTAAACAAATACATATAAAATAACGTAAATTTGTATGAAAATATATGTTAAAAATATACATTAAATAATGTAAATATGTATAAAAAATATATACAAAATACACATAGAATAATGTAAAATCGTTTCAAAATAAATAAACAGAATATCAATAAAATAATGTAAATTTGTATGAACATAAAGATGCAAAATACCCATATAATAACGCATATTTGTATAAAAATATATATACAAAAATACACATCAAATAATTAAATTTGTATTAAAATAAATATACAAAATGCACATACAATAATGTAAATTTGTATTGAAATACATATGCAAAATACACATACAATAAGGTAAATTTGTATCAAAATATATATACGAATACACATAAAATAAAGTAAATTTCTATGAAAATATATATACAAAATACACATAAAAATATTTAAATAAGTATTAATATATATATATATATATATATATATATATATATATATATATATATATATATATATATATATATATATATATATATATATATATATATATATATATATATATATATATATATATATTAAAATAATGTAAATTCGTATCAAACTAAATAAACAAATTCCAATAAAAGAATTTATATTTGTAGGAAAATAAATATACAAAATACACATCAAATAACTAAAATTTGTATAAAAATATATATAAAAATAAACAAAAATAACTCAAATTTGTATGAAAATAGATATACAAAATATACATAAAAATAGATAAATATGTATTGAAATACATGTACAAAAGACACATAAGATAATGTAAATTTGTATGAAATGAAAACAAATACACATAAAATAACGTAGATTTGAATAAAATATATATACAAAATACACATTAAATAAAGTAAATATGTATACAAACATTTTACAAAATACACATACAATAATGTAAAAACCCATCAAAATAAATACACAGAATATCAATAAAATAATGTAAATATGTATGAAAATACAGATGCAAAATACCCATGAAATTTCTATAAAAACATTTACATAAAAATAAACATAAAATAGTTAAATTTGTATTAAAAAATACACAAAAATGCACATGCAGTAATGTAAAATTGTATTGAAATATATATGCAATAAAATATCTTAAAAATTAAGAAAATACGTATAAAAATATACATACAAAACCAAATAATGTAAAATAATGTAAAATAATGTAAATTCGTATCAAAATAAATAAACAGAATACCAATAAAAGATTATATATTTGTATGAAATTAAATATACAAAATACACATAAAATAACGTAAGTTTGTATAAAACTATATACAAAAATACACAAAAGTAATTTGAGTTTGTATGAAAATAAATATACAAAATACACATAAAATAAGCTAAATTTGAATTGAAATATATATACAAAATAATGTAAATCTGTATCAAAATATTTAAATGAATACAAATAAGATAATGTAAATTTGTATAAAAATATATAAACAAAATATACATTAAATAATGTAAATACGTGTACAAAATATATACAAAATACACATATAATAATGTAAATTCTTATCAAAATAAGTAAAGAAAATACCAATAAAACAATGTAAATTTGTATGATAAAATATATACAAAACACACATAAAATATATCATATTTCTATAAAAATATATGTACAAAAAAGCACATAAAATAATTTAAATTTTATGGAAATAAATTTACAAAATAAACATAAAATAAGGCAAACTCTTATTAAAAAAAATATAGGATACATATAAAATAATGTAAATTTGTGTAAAAAAACAACACAAATGCACATAAACTAAAGGAAATTTTTATAAAAATATATATACAAAACACATTTTAAATAATGTAAATGCGTATAAAAATATGCCTACGAAATACACATGAAATAATCTAAATTCTTATCGAAATAAACCAACAAAATACCAATAAAATAATGTAAATATCAATGAAAATATATACCCAAAATACACATAAAATAACGTAAATACAAACACATATATCCACATGAAATAATTTAAATTTGAATGAAAATAGATATACAAAATAAATATAAAATAAGGTAAATTTGTAATGAAATATAAATGTAAAATACACATAAGATAATGTAAATTTGTATCAAAATATATATACAAATAAAATAACATAAATTTGTGTATATATATATATATATATATATATATATATATATATATATATATATATATATATATATATATATATATATATATATATATAGATATAGATATAGATATATATATATATATATATATATATATATATATATATATATATATAATATATATATATGTATATATATATATATAAAATATAAATATACCGAATATCAATAAAGTAATGTAAAAATTTATGAAAATAAAGTTGCAAAATACCCATTAAATAACTCATCTCTAAAAAAATATATATACAAGATAATTAAATTTGTATTAAAATAAAGATACAAAATTTACATACAATAAGATAAATTTGTATTGAAATAGATATGCGAAATACACATCAAATATTGTAAATTTGTATCAAAATATATACGAACACACACAACAAAATAACGTAAATTTTTATGAAAATATATATACAAAATACACATAAAATAATGTAAATTCGTATCAAAATAAATAAACAAAATTCCAATAAAAGAATTTGTAGGAAAATATATATACAAAATACAAATCAAATAACTAAAATTTGTATAAAAATATATACAATAATACACATAAAAATATTTTAAATTTGTTTGAAAATAGAAATGCAAAATACAGATAAAATCAGGGAAATTTGTATTGAAATACATATACAAAATACACGTAAAATAATGTAAATTTGTATGAAAATATATAAACAAATAGACATAAAATAACGTAAATTTGCATAAAATATATATACAAAATATACATTAAATAATGTAAATATGTATAAAACTATATATACAAAATACACATAGAATAATGTAAAATCGTATCAAAATAAAAAAACAGAACATAAAAAATATATATAAATATATATATATATATATATATATATATATATATATATATATATATATATATATAGATATATATATATATATATATTTATATATATATATTTATATATATATATATATATATTTATATATATATATATATATATATATATATATATAGATAGATAGATAGATAGATAGATAGATATAGATATACAAAATACACATTAAATAATGTAAATACGTATAAAAATATATATACAAATTACACATAAAACAATGTAAATTCCTATCAAAATAAATCAACAAAATACCAATAAAATAATATATATTTGTGTGAAATTAATTTAACAAAATACATATAACATAACTAAAATTTGTATTAAAATCTATACAAAAAAACACAGAAATAATTTAAATTTGTATGAAAATAGATATACAAAATACACATACAATTAGGTAAATTCGTTTTGAGATATACGTATGTAAATATGTGAGGAAAATATATACAAAATACACATAGAATAATGTAAAATTGTAGCTATATAAATATACAGAATATCAATAAAGTAATGTAAAAATTTATGAAAATAAAGATGCAAAATACCCATAAAATAACTCATATTTAAAAAAAATATATATACAAATATACACTTAAAATAATTAAATTTGTATTAAAATAAATATACAAAATATAAATACAATAAGGTAAATTTGTATTGAAATAGATATGCAAAATACATATAAACTAATGTAAATTTGTATCAAAATATATACGAATACACACAATAAAATAACGTAAATTTTCATGAAAATATATATACAAAATACACATAAAATAATGTAAATACGTAGAAAAATACATAAACAAAATACACATAAAATAATGTACACTCGTATCAAAATAAATAAACAAAATTCCACTATAAGAATGTATATTTGTAGGAAAATATATATACAAAATACAAATAAAATAACTAAAATTTGTGTAAAAATATATACAGAAATACACAAAATTTTTGTTAATTTGTTTGAAAATAGATATACAAAATACACATGAAATTAATCAAATTTGTATTGAAATACATATACAAAATACACATAAAATAATGTAGATTTGTATGAAAATATAAAAAAAAATACACATAAAATAACATAAATTTGCATAAAATATATATACAAAATATACATGAAATAACGTAAATATGTATAAAAAATATATATACAAAATACACATAGAGTAATGTAAAATCGTATCAAAATATATAAACAGAATATCAATAGAATAATGTAAATTTGTATGAAAATAAAGGAGCAAAATACCCATATAATAACGCATATTTGTATAAAAATATATATACAAAAATACACATAAAATAATTAAATTTGTATTAAAATAAATATACAAAATGCACATACAATAAAGTAAATTTGTATTTAAATATATATGCAAAATACATATAATGCAAATTTCTATCAAAATATATTTACGAATACACATAAAATAGAGTAAATT
This sequence comes from Eriocheir sinensis, assembly GCF_024679095.1. Taxonomy (NCBI): domain Eukaryota; kingdom Metazoa; phylum Arthropoda; class Malacostraca; order Decapoda; family Varunidae; genus Eriocheir; species Eriocheir sinensis. The sequence goes on along the minus strand of NW_026111613.1, from coordinate 234,891 downwards.
TCTATGAAAATATACATACAAATATATATAAAATGATGTAAATAAGTAAAAAAATATATATACCAAATACACCTAAAATGATATAAATTCGTATCAAAATAAATAAACAAAATTCTGATAAATGAATGTATATTTGTAGGAAAATAAACATACAAAATACACGTAAAATTACGAAAATTTGTATAAAAATATATACAAAAATACACAAAAATAGTTTCAATTTGTGTGAAATTAGATATACAAAATAAACATATAATTAATCAAATTTGTATTTAAATACATGTACAAAATACACATAAAATAATGTAAATTTGTATGAAATGAAAACAAAAACACATAAAATAACGTACATTTGTATAAAATATATATACAAAATACACATAGGATAATGTAAAATCGTATCAAAATAAATACACAGAATATCAATAAAATAATGTAAATTTGTATGAAAATAAAGGTGCAAAATACCCATATAATAAAACATATTTTTATTAAAATACATATACAAAAATACACATAGAATAATTAAATTTATGCTAAAATTAATATACAAAATGCACATACTATAAGGTAAATTAGAATTGAAAAAATATGCAAAATACACATAAAAAAATGTAAATTTGTCTCAAAATACATATACGAATACACAAAAAATAACGTAGATTTCTATAGAAATATATATACAAAATACACATGAAATGATGTAAATACGAATAAAAATATATATACAGAATACACATTAAATAATATAAATTCGTGTCAAAATAAATAAACAAAATATCAATAAAAGAATGTGTATTTGTATGAAAATAGATATACAAAAATACACATAAAATAATGTAAATTTGTATAAAACTATATACAAAAATACACAAAAATAATTTAAATTTGTATGCAAAATAAATATACAAAATACACATAAAATTAGGTAAAATTGGATGAAAATATATTAATAAATACACTTAAAATAACGTAAATTTGCATAATATATATATATATATATATATATATATATATATATATATATATATATATATATATATATATATATATTTATTTAAATATATATATATATATATATATATATATATATATATATATATATATATATATATATATATATATATATATATATATATATATATATATATATATATATATATATATATATCTATATTATATAATATATATATATATATATATATATATATATATATATGCAAGAATATAATGAAGAGGATAGAGGTACTATGGCCTGGCAGAAACATCTCTGCTATCTTAAACTTCTTTTAATAAGTTTACGTACGTTCAGAAATAAATTCCATCATCAGACCTAAAAGCAAGAACATAGTGTCACATACAGCGTAAGATAAAAGTACAATAAGATTAATCTACGGTAAAAACAATCCAATGTCATAAGAAAAGATAAAATATAAAATGATAAAACGTGAAAACACTTGAAAACAAAACTATTTAAAGTTGCCAGTAGGTGAGAGTGTACACAAAAACGAGGTTTTAACAGTAAAACTAGTAAAAATCAAGCGGATTAAAAATTGAACACTAAAGGGGAGCGTAAAAGTATCCAAACAAAAACAAACAAAACAAGTGAAGTAGACAGATGCTATAAAACAATATAAAACAATAGATTCAAAACAGCAATAAATAAAACCGTGGGTTGAAGAAAAACAAGTAAAAGAAACAATGAAAAAAAAAAAGTTAAAATGCAGATAATAATACCTTAAGTTAAAAACACAGTAGCTCCACTGATGTGGAGTTGTCTCCAATGGTGGGTTTGTTGAGGTGTGTGTGTAGCGTCTCCATGATGGCTAAGTCACCTCTGAACTGAGCTCTGTCCAGGACAGTGAAGGAGTTCCTGTTGAGTGGGTGGTCGTGTGTGTGAGCGTGCTCTCTTATAGCGCTATGGGATGGGTTGATGATTCGTTTGCCCGTTCTGGCCGAGGTTCCGAAGTGTTCGTGTATTCGTGTTTTTAGATGTCTCTGTTTTACCTATATATGACGCCTGGCAGCTGTCACACGTGTATTTGTAAATTACAGAAGACTCTAGTTGTAAAGGTGTTTTATCCTTAGTGTGGAAGAATGACTGTATGGTCTTGTTCATTTTAAATATATCTCTGAGAGTAATTTGTGGGTAACAGGATATATATATATATATATATATATATATATATATATATATATATATATATATATATATATATATATATATATATATATATATATATATATATATATACAAAGTACACCTAAAATAATGGAAAATCGTATCAAAATAAATCAACAAAATACCAATAAAATAATATAAATTTGTGAGAAAATAAATTTACAAAATAAACATAACATAACTAAAATTTGTATTAAAATCTATACAAAAATACACAGTAATAATTTAAATTTGTATGAAAATAGATATACAAAATACACATAAAATTAGGTAAATTTGTTTTGAAATATATATACAAAATAGCCATTAAATATTGTAAATTTGTATCAAAATATATAAACAAATACACATAAAATAACGTATAATTTTATAAAAAATATATATACAAAATATACATCAAAATACATATAGAATAATGTAAAATCTTATCAAAATATATATACAGATTATCAATAAAATATAGTAAATTTGTATGAAAATAAAGTTGCAAAATATCCATAAAATAACGCATATTTGTATAAAAATTTCTATAAAAATATATGTACAAAAATGCACATAAGATAATTTAAATTTGTATGGAGATATATATACAAAATACACATAAAATAATGTAAATTTGTAAAAAAAAAAACACAAGTGCACATAAAATAAAGTAAATTTGTATAAAAATATATATACAAAACACTCAATAAATAATGTATAATGAATAAGAAATACACATGAAATAATCTAATTTCGTATCGAAATAAATGAGCAAAATACCAGTAAAATAATATAAATTTGATTGAAAATTTATGTACAAAATACACATAAAATAACGTAAATAGAAATACATATATACACATAAAATAATTTAAATTTGAATGAAAATAAATATACAAAATAAACATAAAATAAAGTAAATTTGTAATGAAATATATATACAAAATACACAAAAAATAATGTAAATTTGTATCAAAATATATCTACAAAAAAACATTAAATAACAAAAATTTGTATCAAAATATATATACAAAATACACATTAAATAATGTAAATACGTAGAAAATACATATACAAAGTACACATAATATAATGTAAATTTCTAACAAAAGAAATCAACAAAATACCGATAAAATGATATAAATTTGCGTGAGAATAAATTTACAAAATCAACATAACATAACTAAAATTTGTTTTAAAATCTATACAAACATATACAGTAATAATTTAAATTTGAATAAAAATAGATATACAAAATACATATAAAATTATGTAAATTTGTTTTGAAATACATATACAACATACAAATAAAATCATGTAAACTTGTATCAAAATATATAAACAAATACAAATAAATAACGTAGATTTGTATAAAAATATATATACCAAATATACATAAAATAATGTAAATATGTATAAAAATATATACAAAATACACATAGAATAATGTAAAATCGAATTTAAATAAATAGACAGAATTTCAATAAAATAATGTAAATTTGTATGAAAATGAAGATGCAAAATACCCATAAGATAACGAATATTTGTATAAAAATATATACCCAAAAATACACATGAAATAGTTAAATGTGTATTAAAATAAATATACAAAAAACGTAAATTCGTATCAAAATAAATCAAGAAAATACCAATAAAATATTATAAATTTGTGTGAAAATAGATTTACAAAATACACATAGCATAACAAATATTTCTATTGATATATACTCAGAAATACACAAAAACATTTTAAATTTGTATGAAAATAGATATACAAAATACTCATAAAATTAGGTTAATTTGTTTTGATATGAATACAAAATACCAATAAAATGTTGTAAATTTGTATCAAAATAAATAAACAAATACACATAAAATAACGTAAATTTGTATTAAAATATACATACAAAATATACATTAAATAAAGTAAATATGTATAGAAAATATATACAAAATACACATATAATAATGTAAAATCGTATTAATCTAAATAAACTGAATATCAATAAAATAATGTAAATTTGTATTAAAATAAAGATACAAAATAAAATAACGCATATTTGTTTAAAAATATATATACAAAAAAAAAACATGAAAAAATTAAATTTCTATTAAAATAATTAAAATAATACAATAAGGTAAATTAGTGCTGAAACAGATATGCAAAATGCATATAAAATAATGTAAATTTGTGTATACGAATACACATAAAATAACATAAATTTCTATGAAAATATATATACAAAATACACATAAAATAATGTAAATCAGGAAAATATATATATATAGAGATATATATATATATATATATATATATATATATATATATATATATATATATATATATATATATATATATATATATCTATATATATATATATATATATATATATATATATATATATAATATATATATATATATATATATATATATATATATATATATATATATATATATATGCATATATATATATATATATATATATATATATATATGTATATATATATATATATATATATATATATATATATATATATATATACACACACACAAAATACACCTAAAATAATGTAAATTCATATCAAAATAAATAAACAAAATTCCAATAAATGAATGTGTATTTGAAGGATAATAAATATACAAAAAACACATAAAATAACTAAAATTTGTATAAAAATATATATAAAATACACATTAAATTAGGTAAATTTGTATTGTAATACATATACAAAATAGACATAAAATAATGTAAATTTGTATGAAAATGTATAAACAAATACGCATATAATAACGTAAACTTGTATAAAAATTTTACGTATACGTATAAAACGTATATAAAAAATACACATATAATGTAAACTACTATCAAAATAAATAAATGTATAAAAATATATATACAAAATACACCTTTAATAATGTAAATTCGTATAAAAAAAGAGCAAAATTCCAATAAAAGAATGTATATCTGTAGGAAAATAAATATACAAAATACACATAAAAAACCTAAAATTTATATAAAAATATAAACAAAAATACACAAAAATTATTTAAATTTCTATGAAAATAGATATACAAAAGATACATAAAATTAGGTAAATTTGTATTGAAACACATATGCAAAATACACAAAAAATAATATAAATTTGTATGAAAATATATAAACAAATACACATAAAATAACGTAAATTTGTATAAAATATACATACAAAATACACATAAATAATGTAAAAATATATACAAAATACACATATAATAATGTAGAATCGTATCAAGATAAATACACAGAATATTAATAAAATAATGTAAATTTCTTAAAAATAAAGATGCAAGATGCCCAAAAAATAATGCATATTTTTTTAAAAATATATATTGAAAAATATACATAATATAATTAAATTTGCATTAAAAAAAATATACAAAATGCACATACAATAAGGTAAATTTGTATTTAATAGATATGCAAAATAAACATAAAACAATGTAAATTTGTTTAAAAATATATTTACGAATACACATAAAATAACGTAAGTTTCTATAAAAATATATATACAAAATACACATAAAATGATGTAAATACGTATAAAAATATATATACAAAATACACATTAAACAATGTAAATTCGTATCAAAATAAATAAACAAAATACACATCAGATAACGCTAATTTGTATAAAACTATATACAAAAATACACAGAAGTAATTTAAATTTGTTTGATAATAGATATACAATAAAAGAAATCAAAATTTTAAATGAAATATATATACAAAATAAATAAAATAATGTAAATATGTATTAAAATATTCAAACAAATATAATAAAAATATATGAACAAAATACACATTAAATAATGTAAATACGTATAAAAAAATATACAAAATACACATATATTAATGTAAATTCGTATCAAAATAAATAAACAAAATACAAATAAAATAATGTAAATTTGTATGAAAAAATATATAAAAAATACATATAAAATAACCAAAATTTCTATAAAAAAATATATGTAAAAAAATGCACTTTAAACAATCAAAATTTGTTTGAAAATAAATATACAAAATACACATGAAATAAGGCAAATTTGTATTAAAAAAATACAGAACACATATAAAATAATTTTATTTGTATAAAAACAACAATACAAATGCACATAAAATTAAATAAATTTATATAAAATTATATATACAAAACACATATTACATAATTTAAATGCGTATAGAAATATGTATACAAAATACATTTGAAATAATATAATTTCGTTTCGAAATAAATAAACAAAATACCTATAAAATAATGTAGTTTTAAATGAAAATATATATAGAAAATAAACATAAAGTAACGTAAATACAAATACAAATATACACATAAAATAATTTAAATTTTAATGAAAATAAATATAGAAAATAAACATAAAATAAGGTAAATTTGTAATGAAATATATATACAAAATACACATAAAGAAATAAAAATGTGTATGAAAATATGTATACAAATACACATAAAATAACATAAATATGTATAAAAATATTTATTTAAAATACACATTAGATAATGTAAGAACGTATAAAAATATATATACAAAGTACACATAAAATAATGTAAATTCGTATCAAAATAAATCAACAAAATACAAGTAAAATAATATAAATTTGTGTGAAAATAAATTTACAAAACACATAACATAACTAAAATTTGTATTAATATATAATCAAAAATACCCAAAAATAATTTAAATTTGTATGGAAATAGATATACAAAATACACATAGAATTAGGAAAATCTGTTTTGAAATATGTATACAAAATGCCCATAAAATATTGTAAATTTGTATCAAAATAAATAAACAAATATAAATAAAATAACTTAAATTTGTATAAAAATATATATTCAAAATATACATTAAATAATGTAAATATGTATAAAATTATATACAAAATACACATAGAATAATGTAAAATCGTATTAAAATTGATAAACAATATCAATAAAATTATGTAAATTTGTATGAAAATAAAGATGGAAAATACAAATAAAATAACGCATATTTTTTATTAAAATATATATACAAAAATACACATAAAATAATTAAATTTGTATTAAAATATATATACAGAATGCACATACAATAAGGTAAATTTGTATTGAAATAGATATGCAAAATACACATAAAATAAAATAAATTTGTATCAAAATATATATACGAATACACATAAAGTAACGTAAATTTCTATGAAAATATATATACAAAATACACAAAAAATGATGTAAATCCATATAGAAGTATATATACAAAATACATCTAAAATAATGTAAAATCGTATCAAAATAAATAAACAAAATTCCAATAAAATAATATTTATTTGTAGGAAAATAAATATACAAAATACACATCAAAAAACTAAAATTTGTATAAAAATATATACAAAAATACACAAAAATAATTTCAATTTGTATGAAAATAGATATACAACGTAACGGGGTACCGGGGGGCGTTTTTTTAATTTTTATTTTTATTTTTTTACGTAGTTGCCTATTGCGCCGGTAGGCATCTTCCCGGTGGGGCCTGATGGTCGGCCCAAGGCTTCTTCCAGGTGGGGCCTGATGGTCGGCCCAGCCCGTTCTGGCGCAGGCGAGTGTTTATAGTGCGCCATCTTGCATTGGCTCATGCTGCCCCGGAACTCGTTCTTGATTCGCTTGGACGGCTTCCTCTAGAGTCCGGGTTGATGGGTGGTCTTCAGGACAGCATGGGTAGTTTAAGCCACTCGGCGGTGACTGAAAAATCCGAGTGGTAGCGTGGGACTCGAACCCGCGTCGTCCATCACGCGGTGAATGGGCCCAGACTGACGCTACCATTTCGGCCACCACCGCCTACCCAAGGGCGTTGATTAAGACTTCAGCTTCCTTAAGGCGATTATATTCTTAGCCTGTATGTACAAGGAGCGTCGGAGCGAGAGCGACTGCCGTTGTGTGTCAGTCGGACTCTCGTGAAGGAGTGACGAGTTACAGGTTGAAAAATAATTGTTACAATTGGTCACGTACGTCAAGGTGACTTTCAAGCATGAAGAAATGCTGAGTGTACAAACTGAGACGGTAAACACTGACGGACGACATTCCTATAAGGTGGCGTGATCTATCTGTCGTGGGTTTTTTCCATTGACAATTGTATGCCTAATTCGTGGTGATACTAAATAATAATAATAATAATAATACATTGATATCCTACTATAACACTGCTCGGTCACCTACCAGTGATCGCGACCTCGCGATATACAAAAATCTAACTAGCAGTCTAGTTACTATTGACATACATAGTGGGAGTTTGTTAAGCAGACTGCCTATGATACAATTACATTAAAACACTGGCTATGTAAAAACATATGTGTAGTCATAATATAAACAGGGAGAGGTAAAACACAACGTGTGTGACATGAAACATAAGAAATCTCTCAAAAGATAAATATAAGGACACATGTATAAGAAGCTATCAACTGGCATGGTTACAGACAATGAAACTTTCTTCTAGCTCCTAAAAAAAAATACAGTAGTGAAACATACAGAAGTGAAACATAGTACAATGTTAAGTATAGGAGCAGGGGAATGCCAGGTTTCTGTCCCCTGACTTGCTTGAGAAAAGGAAAAACTACCTTGCCAGTGGCCTCCCTGCATCCAGTCGCCGTGTCTGCACAACCAAATAATCGTGGAGGACAGAGTTCATCCTAATAAGATAGCACATGACGACGAGACTGACGAGCATCAGAAACATTGGTACAAAAAATCCAGGGTACAAGTACTATTTGATGCAAGTATTCAGGCAGCGTTTCCTCCAGGGTTTCCGCAAAATCTGTTTTGTTTGCGAAAGACAATGAATTAAGGGAATTAGTCACATAAGAGATGCTGGAAAAGTGAATGTTTTCGAGAGACCGTAGAGGAAACACTCGATGGGAAATATTGGCCGTGAAAACCAGACGGATCCGGGACGGGTACGTTGTTATGTTAGTGGAGCGGATATAGCATGCTTCCACTATGGCATAGTGACCAGTAACCCGTTGATAAGTGGTACCCTCCGGGCAGATGACTGATACATAGAAGGACTGAGGGAAATATAAATAATGCAGACCCTGAAAGTTCTTATGGAAAACAGATGTTGGTGGTAGCTGCTTGTAAGGGCACAAGGAAAGAGCGTCAGACGCGTTCACGCGGGTGAGGGCGATCTCGCATACCCCTCCCCGATCTGGTAGGAAGGCAAAGAGAGACGCAGAGCAATAGAATCGCCTGAAGATCGTCTCCTTGCAATATTGCAAGAGTGAGTAGCTACCCGTTGAATACAGAGCGATATCCTTCGCGATAAGAACAAGAGACGGAGATGTGTCCAGGGCTAACACACTGTCCTTAGCTGAAAAAGGGAACGGGACAATTTCGTGTGCCTCAAACACGTCCGCCGTCTGAAATGGAACATGAATGATTATGGCATCGGGGGTGAGGCTGGACTCAATCAAAGGGTAAAAATATTGACTCATGTCTGGGTTGAATAAAGGTGTGAGGCTATAATTTTGATACCCGATATGGACAGTCGTTCTCAAATCGTGTAGAGGGAACATGGCAGGTGTGACTCTACCGTGTGCTGCATCAACCATGTTGCTAATAACCTGTTGATTTGCCGTTGCGACAGAGTTAATGACGTTTTCCAATACATGCAAGGCCTGATCTAGGAGGAGAAACTGATTCACCTGGTCGATCTGCTTGACAACTATGTTGATAACTTCTACCATCTTATTTGTTTGCTCTAGCAGTTCCTCAATGTGAATATGCAACCTCGCAAGTTTTCTACAATTGGCGTTGATCACCCTGCGATTTCGGGCAGCAAAGGAAAGTACATGAGCGTAGTGGTCCCGCAAATCGCGCACGTCCTCGTCGGTTGCCGTACCGAAGAGGAACTTTGAGGCGGACCCAACGATGTTGAGCAACCCCCTCTTTACCCGAGAGTGAACTGAGTGAAAACTATAATCCATGTCTGCCTCATCAACTTTCCCCCGTAAGAACAGAATCCTATCCTCCAGTAGTTGAAAAAGATTCAGAGAGTTGGTACTAGAAGGTGCCTTTGATTCCCTAGTCTTGGTAGCCCGTATGGCGTCTGCCATGCCGAGTAGTTTTTCTGAGACTATCCTGATTGTGTCAGTGGTGTTGGTCAAGGAAGTATATGGATATTTTACGAGGAGCACATCTTCTATGAAGAAGACCTCTCCTATGTGTGCCGTGGGGGCGCCAGGCTTCAGGTGGATGGGTGTCGTTGCAAGCAGGGAGCCGAGGGACAACAAGATGATCAGAAAACGCAACATCATGATCTGAAAGTGGTGGGAATGAAGTATTTAAACCCGTGGTCTCAAGTTATAGCTATGGGTGTTGGGATTATCTTGTTGAACATTTGACTCTGAGGGGGAAGTACCAATATCAAGGTCCAAAGGTGAGGGAATTACTTTCAGACGATCACTGTGAACTTCTAGACTGACTCCACTATTTGACTCTAGAACCTCGAACCGATTTCCCCTGACATTCCGAACAACTCGGTAAGGACCCACAAATTTAGCCCCCAGTTTCGAACTCCTTTCCGCTTGCTTAATCATGACTGTGTCATCCTCTTTTAATTCCACCGGGACGGCCTGTTTGTGTTGTTTTGACATCATTTCAACCTTTGTAGCTTTTAACGTATACCTAACCTCTGAGTGTATCTTGGAAAACATATGCATCTGCTGTTGTGCGTACCTATCAATGTTGTAGAGAGGTTGTTGAGGTTTTGTTAGGAAGTCGTACGGAAGACGTTTCTCCACCCCATATAAGATGTAGTAGGGAGACTTCCCCGTAGAGTCGTTTACCGACGTATTTATGGAAGCGGCTATATGCGATAGCCAATCCTCCCAGTTATCGTGGAGATCGTTCACGATAGGCCTGAGGACTTGTAAGATTTTACTATTATCCCACTCCGCCAACCCATTATTAGCAGCTGGGTGGTAAGCTGTGATGAAGGATTGAGTGATGTTAAACTGAGCGCATATTTCGCTCAATACTGTGTTCCTAAACTCGGTGTCATTGTCACTCAAAAGAATTCGAGGAGACGAATGTGGGCACAACACGTGACTCACAAGGGCATGGGGCACTCGTGTGGCTGTCTTGTCCTTGAGAGGCGCTAGAACTAGAAACCTAGAGAACTAGTCGACGCACACCAATAAGTAGCGCGAACCATGTTGGCTCTGGGGGAGCTGTAATAAGTCTATATTAACAACATCCCATGACGCCTCCGGTACTAGATATTGTAACATAGGCGCTGGCCCTTTTACGGACCCCCTGTGCTTAGCACAAACGACGCAATGTGCGACATGTTTTTCTACATCAACCCGTAATGTGGGCCAGTAGAATTTTCGTCTTGTCTCTTCCCGGGTGACCCGCAATGGGTGTGTCATTGACCAGCTTAAGCGTCACGGGGACGTATTTGTCTGGGATGACCAGTTGGTCTATAGGTACAGGTTTGGTTGGCCATAACCTACAAAGATTGTTGTCCTCTGATAGGAAGAATTGTGAAAAGGGAACTGGCAATTCAGGAAGGTTTGTTTCGTTTCCCGACTCTAGGGCGCAAATTAACCTCTTCCACACCGGGTGGTCTCGATGAGCAGTGTGTAGCTCAGGTGAAGTGAAGTTGTGGATGACCTCTGGGGTGGTAATCGCGCCTATCGGAATATTTCGAGATAAGGCATCTGGGACCACATTTGTTTCCCCGGTGATATATTTTATCTCCGGATTGTATGCTTGGATCGTTAAGAACCATCTTGCCAGACGACCGTGTAGGTTTTTTCCCTTGAAAAGATCAGTTATGGCCGCGTTGTCCGTATACACCACAATTTTGTACCCCAACACTATGTCTCGAAAATGCTTCAGAGCCCACATTTGGTGATTTTGAGCTTTAATCCGACCTCTTGAAGTCTGTGTAGGACTGCTTTTAGTGTATCCATGTGTGAATGCACGTCTTTACTCGCTATGATGATGTCGTCTAAATACACATAGCCAGAGTTGCCCAGCAAGTCACCGAAAATACTGTTCATTGTCCTTTTGAAGGTCAAGGGAGCTCCTTTGAGCCCGAATGGCATCCTCGTCCACTCATAGTGGCCATGAGGCGTGCTGAAAGCCGTTATTTCACGTGACTCGGGGGCCATGGCCAGTTTCCAGTAGCCACTGACCGGATCAAGACTCGTACATACTTTATTTCCTCTACCGAGACACATCAGAAGATCTCTAAGAACGGGAAGCGGAAAATGATCATCCACGGTCGCTTTGTTCACACGCCGAAAATCAATCACAGGACGAGAAGAACCGTCTTTCTTTGGAACCAGAAACAAGGGTGAATTCCACGGGGAACTCGATTTTTTTATGACACCTTGTTCTAACATATCCGATATATGTTGCTGCACAACCTCCCTCTGACTGTGGGGGAGCTTGTTCGCATTGATATATACAGGATTGGTATTGGGTTTTAACTTAATGTGGTGTTCAGCACACTGCGTAACTCCAAGCGGCTCGCTAGGTAGAGCAAGCGCCCCCCTATAATGTTCCAGTAGCTGGACTAAGGTTGGCTTAATATCGGAAGTGTGCAACTTTTAGGAATGCCTCTAAATTAGCTGTGTCTTGTTCGGGAGAAGCCTGACACGCCGAGGTTATGCCTGAGACTTGGGCTGAAGGGTATTCAGCTGGTTCCGGGGCGACATTTCTCCCATACACTAGACACTGGCATAATCAAACACCGTGTTTTAAGGATACAGGGATCAGACGTGTTTATTACCAATGCCTCTGCAAAACCTCCCTCCTTGACTGTTGCAAGAGTTACCTCCACCGTCACGCGGTGTACGTGAGGAACTCCGTCGATACACATCACTGCCCGCCGGAGGGCGTTAGGCAAACGGATTTTAACAAGTTTTGCAGCACGATCCGGAACTATATGAGGACCTTCTACGACTGCCGTTACTGTCCGCCACAAGTCTGCAATGGTTTCGTGTGGTTTGACCGTAAGAGGGGACACTTGGGCGGTGGCAGCCCCTGAGTCTGTGGTGGGTTGGTCATTTTCCACCTCTGAGGGTGAGATTACAGTTGACAGAGGCGATGGATTGACCATCCCCTGTATGCGTCGGCCTTGATACACGATCGCGTTGCTTACAGGGTTTATGGCGATGTGCAGGTCTTTCATGGCGTTCAATCCTAAGATCCCATCCACAGGTAAAGCAAACCTGCTAGAGACATAAAAGAAATCTCGAAAGGGACATACTTTTTCATGTAAGCTGACTGTTAGTGGTACTCGCCCAAGGATTCCCAAAGTGGTGCCCGTCACGCCTATCACATTCAGGTCGTTCTCTTGGAGCGGCCAATTTTCCACTCGCTGTCGTGTCAGTGACCTGTAAGCGGAGTCGGATATGACATTGACTGTGGCACCTGTGTCAACCGCTAAGGTGAGTGAAGTGTTGCCCACCTTGCAAGGGAGGGCAATTATGCTTGTCCGTCCCAAGGCGGCAATGACGGAGTCAAGTTGCTCCCAATTAGTATTTTCCTTAAGGGACACTTGGATGTACGCCTCGGGGCTGTCACGAAGTCATGTCTTTTATTCTGAGAAGAGGAGTGTGGTTTACTGTCCGCTGAGGACTTGTACTTCTGTTCCTCCTTGGCCTTTTGTATTGCAGAACAACTGTCTGAATCATGAAAACAATTCCCGTGGATATGGCAAAAGGCAGCCTTCCGCTGATGGTTTGGCCTAGGGTTCCTGTGTGATGAATGATGCCCGCCCCTGTAACCTCCTGACCTCCTATCTGAGCCCCGTCTCGAATGTGTTGATTCCCTACGTTTCGCGAAACAAGAATGTTCAGAATGTCCTGATTGTTTGCAAAACTACAGGTGAGAGAGACCTTACTTTGAGCCTGTAATACTGCGGGTGTGAGGGGATGCTGGTGAGGGTGTCCTTGAACCTTGAGTGGGTTGTAAGTATGCAGACGAACCCGGGGGTGAACGAATTCTGCGGCCTGTAATTGATAAATAATGAGTGCCTGAACATAAGATTACCTTAGTAAATTCACCGGTTGTGGTATCGTGTTCCAGTCCCTCTTCAATTGAAGGACGAGCCAACTGTGGTTAAAGGTGTCGCTGAGTTTAGCGAGAGTGTCTTTGTTCATACTATGGTGTAAATCATTTACAAAATAGGAGCATATGTTGATAGCTGTAAATATGAACCAATAAACGGAACGTGTATGAATGAATAGTTTACGTTGAAACCCTAAAAAGGCAAGAAAGAATGGATAGCAAGGTGCCTGTTTAGACGTAATAGAAGTTAAGGCTATAATGGAATGCCCTAATGATATGGGTATATATAGAAAGAATAACTATATAAACAAAGTGGTATGTTAAGTGAGTATACCATTGATGCTCACGTTTCTCTCGAGCGGTGAAAAGAAAACGGAGGCAGGGCACACTGATGAAGATTAAATTTGATCAGGGAACTCACACTATACTCAATAGACTCGCTAGCAAACAATAAGAAAGAATCAATATCGTATGCGAATGAACGTTGCTCTCACAATTATGACTGAGTAACAGCGTTAAGAACACAGAAATAAAAAAATCGTGCCTCTGCACAGATAATAATGAAAATGAGCCGAGTCGGCAAATTTGGACAAGAATGGAATATCCACAAATACCAAGATTAATCAGCTGATGTAGTGGAGAGGGCGACGGCCTGTGATGCCCTGGGTGACGTGCAGTCGTTGTAGGCGCGTCAGGAAACCTCGGCCGCGGCCACAGCGGCGGTGAGAGGTGAGGGATGGGCTGACATCGGAGGACTCGCAATGGAGGTTGAAAAACTGCTGACCCAGCAATTTGAGCGGCCGCAGATGCGGGAGCCGGTACACTGCCGCCAGACGTATGATGGCCGCGTCGTCCTTGTTATAGTAAGAGATGGGCGGCGGTGGCAGATAAGACGACTTGGGTGTAACCTCTTGAGAAGACGCCTTGCAAGAAACGGTAGTGTGGAACAGCTTGCAGTCACCGGGAGATGGCCGACCCTTGCTGACTGTTTGCCGGAAGAGGTTTGGGCCGATGCTCCCGGCAGCGGCGGTGGTGCCGCCAGCTGTGGAGCGAGGGGCATGCAGGTGTCCCAAGGTCAGCGGGCGTGCCTCCTCCTTGCTGGTGTGAATACTTCCGCCGTATCGTGGAGTGGCTTGCAGTGTTCGTAGCAGTGCTGGCTTGAAGCAGGGGAGCGGCTTAGATTGTGGCCCTCGCGTTCGGCTGCGTAGGCCGGAGGTGTGC
The DNA here is from genome assembly GCF_024679095.1 of Eriocheir sinensis. NCBI lineage: Eukaryota > Metazoa > Arthropoda > Malacostraca > Decapoda > Varunidae > Eriocheir > Eriocheir sinensis. The sequence continues at coordinate 219,395 of NW_026111613.1, read as the reverse complement.
TCGGGGCTTGTAGGCTGGACGCCTGGGAGTTGCTTGAAGCTGGTGTGCTCGAGGCTTGGGCTGGACGCCTGTAGAGTTGCTTAGCTGGTGTGCTCGAGGCTTGTAGGCTGGACGAGCCTGTAGAGTTGCTAGCTGGTGTGCTCGAGGCTTGTAGACTTAAGACTTCAGCTTCGAGAGCGACTGTCGTTGTGTGTCAGTCGGACTCTCGTGAAGGAGTGGCGAGTTACAGGTTGGAAATAATTGTTACAATTGGTCACGTATGTCAGGTGACCTCACGCACCATCGGAGTGCTAAGTATACAAAACTGAGACGGTAAACACTGACGGACGACATTCCTATAAGGTGGCGTGATCTATCTGTCGTGGGTTTTTTCCATTGACAATTGTATGCCTAATTCGTGGTGATATTAAATAATAAAAATATATATACCAAAATACACATATAAAAATTAAATTTGTATTAAAATAAATATACAAAAAACACATACAATAAGATAAATTTGTTTTGAAATAGATATGCAAAACACATATAAAACAATGTAAATTTGTTTCAAAATATATATACGAATACACATAAAATAACGTAGATTTCCATAAAAATATATATACAAAATACACATAAAATGAAATAAATACGTATAAAAAAAATATATACAAAATACACATAAAATAATGTAAATTCGTATCAAAATAAATAAACAAAATACCAATTAATGAATGTGTATTTGTATAAATTTAAATATACAAAATACACATAAAATAACGTAGATTTATATAAAACTATATACAAAAATACACAGAAGTAATTAAATTTGTATGAAAATAGACACAAAATACACACAAAATAAGCTAAATTTGAATTGAAATATATATACAAAATACATGAAATAAAGTAAATTTGTATCAAAATATTTATACAAATACACATTAATAATGTAAATACGTATAAAAAATATATATACATAACACACATATAATCATGTAACTCGTATCAAAATAAATAAACAAAATACCAATAAAATAATATAAATTTGTATGAGTAAACATATACAAAATACACATAAAATAACGCAAATTTCTATAAAAATATATGTACAAAAATGCACATTAAACATATTTGCATAAAAATATATATACAAAACACACATTAGATAATGTAAATGAGTATAAAAATATGTACAAAATACCTATGAAATAATCTAAATTCGTATCAAATTAAATTAAGAAAATACCAATAAAATAATGTAATATTGAATGAAAATATATATAGAAAATACAAATAAAATAACCTAAATACTAATACAAATATACACATAAAATAATTTAGAATTTAGAATATATATACAAATACACATAAAATAACATGATTTTGTATAAAATTTTTATCAAAATATATACAAATACACACAATAAAATAACCGAAGTTTTTATGAAAATGTATATACAAAATACACACAAAATAATTTAAATACGTACAGAAATATATATACAAAATACACATAAAATAATGTAAATTCGTATCAAAATAAATAAACAAAATTCCAATAAAAGAATGTATATTTGTAGTAAAATATATATACAAAATACAAATAAAGTAACTAAAATTTGTATAAAAATATATACAGAAATACACAAAAATATTTTAAATTTGTTGAAAAATAGCTATGCAAAATACACATAAAGTTAGGCAAATTTGTATTGAAATACATATACAAAACACACATAAAATAATGTAAATTTGTATGAAAATATATAAACAAATACACATATAATAACGTTAATTTGGATAAAATATATACAAAATATACATCAAATATTTCAAATATGTATAAAAATAAATATATACAAAATACTCATAAAATAATGTTAAATCGTATCAAAATAAATAAACAGAATATCAATAAAATAATATAAATTTGTATGAAAATAAAGATGCAAAATACCCATATAATAACGCATATTTGTGTAAAAATATATATGGGTATTTTGCATCTCTATTTTCATACAAATTTACATTATTTTATTTATATTCTGTTTACTTATTTTGAAACGATTTTACATTATTCTATGTGTATTTTGTATATCTATTTTTATACATATTTACATTATTTAATATATATTATGTATATATATATTTGATGCAAATGTACGTTATTTTATGTATTTGTTTATATATTATATATTTCATACATTTTATATTACATTATTTAATGTGTATTTTGTATATGTATTTCAATTCAATTGAATTTGTATTAAAATAAATATACAAAATGCACATACAATAAGGTAAATTTGTATTGAAATAGATATGCAAAATACATATAAAAAAATGTAAATTTGTTTCAAAATATATATACGAATACACATAAAATAACGTAGATTTCTATAAAAATAATTATACAAAATACACATATAATTAAGTAAATACGGATAAAAAAAATGTATACAAAATACACATAAAATAATGTAAATTCGTATCAAAATAAATAAACGAAATACCAATAAAGGAATGTGTATTTATATAAATATAAATATAGAAAATACACATAAAATAACGTAAATTTGTATAAAACTATATACAAAAATACACAAAAGTAACTAAATTTGTATGAAAATAGATATACAAAAAACACATAAAATAAGCTAAATTTGAATTGAAATATATATACAAAATATATAAAATAATGTAAATTTGTATCAAAATATTTATACAAATACACATATAATAACGTAAATTTTTATAAAAATATATAAACAAAATACTCATTAAATAATGTAAATACGTATAAAAAATATGTACAAAATACACATATAATAATATAATTCGTATCAAAATAAATAAACAAAATACCAATGAAATAATGTAATTTTGTATGAGAAAACATATACAAAATACACATAAAATAACGCAAATTTCTTTAAAAATATATGTACAAAAATGCACATAAAATAAAGTAAATCTGCATGAAAATATATACAAAACACACATTAAATGTAAATGCGTATATAATATGTATACAAAATACCTATCAATTAATCTAAATTCGTATCGAATTAAATTAACAAAATAAAATAATGTAATTTTGAATGAAAATATATATAGAAAATACACATAAAATAACCTAAATACAAATACAAATATACACATAAAATAATTTAAAATTGAATGAAATTAATATACAAAATATACATAAAATAATGTAAATTTATAATGAAATATATGTACAAAATACACATAAAATAATGTAAATTTGTATGAAAATATATATACAAATACACATAAAATAACATGAATTTATATAAAAATATATTTTGAAAATAAACATTAAATAATGTAAATGCGTATAAAAATATATATACAAAGTACATATAAAATAATGTAAATTCGTATCAAAATAAATCAACAAAATACCAATAAAATGATATATATTTGAATGAAAATAAATTTATAATATACACATAAGTAAAATTTATATTAAAATATATACAGAAATACCCAGAAATAATTTGAATTTATATGAAAAGAGATATACAAAATACACATAAAACTGGGGTAAATTTCTTTTGAAATATATATATATATATATATATATATATATATATATATATATATATATATATATATATATATATATATGTATATATATATATATATATATATATATATATATATATATATATATATATATATATATATATATATATATATATATATATATATATAAAATATTGTAAATTTGTGTCAAAATATATCAACAAATACACAAAAGATATCGTAAATTTGTATAAAATATATATACAAAATACACATTAAATAATGGGAAAGTGTATAAAAATATATATACAAAATACGCATAGAATAATGTAAAATCGAATCAAAATAAATGAACAGAATATCAATAAAATAATATAAATTTCTATGAAAATAAAGATGCCAAATACCCATAAAATAACGCATATTTGTATAAAAATATATATACAAAAATACACATAAAATAATTAAATTTGTATTAAAATACATATGCAAAATGCACATACAATAAGATAAATTTGTATTGAAATAGATATGCAAAATACACATCAAATAATCTAAATTTGTTTTAAAATATGTATACGAAAACACATAAAATAGCGTAAATTTCTATGAAAATATATAAAAAAAATACACATAAAATGATGTAAATACGAATAAAAATATATGTACAAATACACCTAAAATAATGTAAATTCTTATCAAATTCAATAAACTAAATTTCAATAAAAGGATGTATAAATGTAGGAAAATAAATATACAAAATAATATATAAAATAACTAACATTTGCATAAAAATACATACAAAAATACACAAAAATAATTTCAATTTGTATGAAAATACAAATACAAAATACATATAAAATCAGATAAATTTGTATTGAAATACATATAAAAAATACACATAAAATAATATATATTTGTATGAAAATATATAAACAAATAGACATAAAGTAAAGTATATAAGTATCAAATATATATAGAAAATGCACATTAAATAATAAAAATATGTAAAATAAAATATATACAAAATACACATAGAACAATGTTAAATCATATCAAAATAAATACACAGAATATCAATAAAATAATGTAAAATTGTAAGAAAATAAAGATGCAAAATAATCATATAAAAAGCATATTTTTATGAAAATATATATACAAAAATACATATTAAATATTTAAATTTAAATTTGTATGAAAATAGATATACAAAATATGCATAAAATAAAATAAATTTGTAATGAAATATATATAAAAAAATACATTAAATAATGTATATTTTTATCAAAATAATTAAACAAATCCGCATAAAATAACGTATATTTGTTTTAAAATATATATAAATATACAAAATATACATAAAATAACGTAAATTTGTATAAAACTCTATACAAAAATACACAAAAAATAATTTGAATTTGTATGAGAATTAATATACAAAATACACAGAAAATTAGGTAAATTTGTATTGAAATAAATATACAAAATATTTGATTAAAAATATATAAACAAATACACTTAAAATAACGTAAATTTGTTTGAAATATATATACAAAATACACATTAAATAATGTAAATATGTATTAAAAAATAAATACAAAAGACAAATAGAATAATGTTAAATAGTATCAAAATAAGTACACAGAATATTAATAAAATAATGTAAATTTGTATGAAAATAAAGATGCAAAATACCCATAAAACAACGCATTTTTTATGAAAATATCTATACCAAAATGCACATAAAATATTTAAATTTGTATTACAATAAATATACAAAATGCACATACAATAAGGTAAATTTATATTGAAATAGATATGCAAAATACATATAAAACAATGTAAATTTGTTTCAAAATATATATACGAATACACATAAATTAACGTAGAATTCTATAAAAATATATATACAAAATACACATAAAATGAAGTAAATACGTATAAGAAAATGTATACAAAATACACATAAAATAATGTAAATTAGTATCAAAATAAATAAACAAAATGCCAATAAAAGAATGTGTACTTGTATAAATATAAATATACAAAATACACATAAAATAACGTAAAATTGTGTAAAACTATATAAAAATAAACAAAAATAATTAAATTTGTATGAAAATAGATATTATATGTATTTCAATTAAAATTTCCTTAATTTTATGTGTAGTTAGCATATCTATTTTCAAACAAATTTATATTATTTTTGTGTATTTTTGTATATATTTTTATACAAATTTTAGCTATTTTTTTTGTTTTTTTTATATATATTCCTACAAATATACATTCTTTTATTGAATTTTGTTTATTCATTTGATACGAATTTACATTATTTTATGTGTATTTAATTATGTATTTTTCTACGTATTTACATTATTTTATGTGTATTTTGTATATATTTTCATAGAAATTTACGTTATTTTATTTTGTGTATTCGTATATGTTTTGATACAAATTTATATTATTTTATGTGTATTTAGCATATCTATTTCTATAAAAATTTATCTTATTGTATGTGTATTTTGAATAATCATTTTAATACAAATTTAATTATTTGATGTGTCTTTTTGTATATATATATTTTTTTAAATGAGTAATTTTATGGGTATTTTACATCTTTGTTTTCATTTTTACATTACTTTATTGATATTCTGTACATTTGTATATATTTTCCTTGCATATTTACATTATTTTATGTGTATTTTGTATATATATTTTTCTACGTATTTACATTATTTTATGTGTATTTTGTATATATATTTTCATGAAAAATTACGTTATTTTATTGTGTGTATTCGTATATATTTTGATACAAATTTTATACAAATTCATGTTATTTTATGTGTATTTGTATATATATATTTTCATACAAATTCATATTATTTGATGTGTATTTTTACATATATTACATTACAAATTTACCTTATTTTATGTTTATTTTTTATATTTATTTCATTTAATTTTAAATTATTTTATGCGTATATTTGTATTTGTATTTAGGTTATTTTATATGTATTTTCTATATATATTTTCATCCAAAATTACATTATTTTATTGGTATTTTCTTAATTTAATTCGATACGAGTTTAGATTATTTCATAGGTATTTTGAATACATATTTTTTTACTCATTTACATTATCTAATGAGTGTTTTGTATATATATATATATATATATATATATATATATATATATATATATATATATATATATATATATATATATATATATATATATATATATATATATATATATATATATATATATATATATATATATATATATATATATATATATATTTATGTATATATATATATATATATTTTTATAGAAATTTGCGTTATTTTATATGTATTTTGTATATGTTTTCTCACACAAATTTACATTATTTTATTGGTATTTTGTTTATTTATTTTGATACGAATTACATGATTATATGTGTATTTTGTACATATTTTTTATACGAATTTACATTATATAATTTGTATTTTGTTCATATATTTTTTTTTAAATTTACGTTATTATGTGTATTTGTATAAATAATTTGATTCAAATTTACATTATTTTATATATTTTGTATATATATTTCAATTCAAAATTAGCTTACATTTTTATAAAATATATATACAAAATACACATGGAATAATATAAAATTGTATTAAAATAAATACACAGAATGTCAATAAAATAATGTAAATTTGTATGAAAATAAAGATGCAAAATACCCATAAAATAAAGCATATTTTTATAAAAATACATATACAAAAATACACATAAAATAATTAAATTTGTATTAAAATAAATATACAAAATGAACAAACAATATGGTAAATTTGTATTGAAATAGATATGCAAAACACACATAAAACAAGGTAAATTTATTTCAAAATATATATACGAATACACATCAAAAAACGTAGTTTTCTATAAAAAAAATATATAAAAAATACATACAAAAATACACAAAAATAATTTAAATTTATATGAAAATAAATATTCAAAATACACATAAAATTAGGTAAATTTGTATTGAAATACATATACAAAATACACATAAAATAATGTAAATTTGAATGAAAATATATAAACAAATACACTTTAAATCACGTAAATTTGTATAAAATATATATACAAAATACACATTAAATAATGCAAATATGAATGAAAAAAATATATACAAAACACAAATAGAATAGGGTAAAATCGTATCAAATTAAATACACAGAATATTAATAAAATAATGTAAAATTGTATGAAAATAAAGATGCAAAATACCCATAAAATAACACATTTTTTTAGAAAATATATATATACCAAAATTCACATAAAATATTTAAATTTGTATTAAAATAAATATACAAAATGCGTATTCATTAAGGTAAATTTGTATTGAAATAGATATGCAAAATACATATAAAACTATGTAAATTTGTTTAAAAATATATATATACTAATACACAAAATAACGTAGATTTCTATAAAAACATATATACAAAATACACATCTAAATTTGTATGAAAATATTTATACAAATAAACATAAAATAACATGAATTTGTATAAAATTTGTATCAAAATATATAGGAATACACACAAGAAAATAACGTAAATTTTTATGAAAATGTATATACAAAATACACATAAAATAATTTAAATACGTAGAAAAGTATATATACAAAACACACATAAAATAATGTAAATTCTTATCAAAATAAATAGACAAAATTCCAATAAAAGAATGTATATTTGTAGGAAAATATATATACAAAATACAAATAAAATAACTAAAATTTGTATAAAAATATATACATAAATACAAAAAAATCAGTTAAATTAGTTTGAAAATAGATATGCAAAATACACATAAAATTTTGCAAATTTGTATTGAAATACATATACAAAATAGACATAAAATAATGTAAATTTGTATGAATATATATATATATATATATATATATATATATATATATATATATATATATATATATATATATATATATATATATATATATATATATATATATATATATATATATATATATATATATATATATATATATATATATATATATATATATATATATATATATATATACACAAAATACACATAGAATAATGTTATCTCGTATTAAAATAAATTAACAGAATATCAATAAAATAATGTAAATGTAATAAAAATAAATATACAAAAATACACAAAATAATTAAATTTGTATTAAAATAAATATAAAAAATGCACATAGAATAATGTAAATTTATATTAAAATAGATATGCAAAATACACATAAATAATGTAAATTTGTATCAAAAGATATATACGAATACACATAAAATAGAGTAAATTTCTATGAAAATATGCATACAAAATACATATATAATGATGTAAATAAGTATAGAAATATATATACCAAATACCCCTAAAATAATGTAAATTCGTATCAAAATAAATAAACAAAATTCTGATAAAAGATCGTATATTTGTTGGAAAATAAATATACAAAATACAAATAAAATAGCAAAAATTTGTATAAAAATATATTAAAAAAAAAATCAATTTGTATGAAAATAGATATACAAAATACACATATTATTAGTTAAATTTGTCTTTAAATACATGTACAAAATACACATAAAATAATGTAAATTTGTATGAAATGAAAAAAAAAAACATAAAATAACGTACATTTGTATAAAATATATATACAAAATACACATAGAATAATGTAAAATCGTATCGAAACAAATACACATAGTATCAATAAAATAATGTAAATTTGTATGAAAATAAAGATGCAAAATACCCATAAAATAAAGCATATTTTTATAAAATTACATATACAAAAATACACATCGAATAATTAAATTTGTATTAAAATATATATAGAAAATGCACATACAATAAGGAAAATTTGTATTGAAAAGATATGCAAAATACACACAAAACATTGTAAATTTGTTTCAAAATATATATACAAACACATATAAGATAACGTAGATTTCTATAGAAATATATATTCAAAATACACATGAAATGATGTAAATACGTATAAAAATATATATACAAAATACACATTAAATAATGTAAATTCGCGTCAAAATAAATAAACAAAATATCGATAAAAGAATGTGTATTTGTATGAAAATAGATATACAAAATACACATAAAATAACCTAAATTTGTATAAAAATATATACAAAAATACACAAAAATAGTTTAAACTTGTATGAAAATAAATATACAAAATACACATAAAATTAGGTAAATTTGTGTTGAAATACGTATACAAAATACACATAAAATAATGTAAATTTGAATGAAAATACATAAAGAAATACACTTAAAATAACGTAAATTTGTATGAAATATATGTACAAAATACAAATAGAATATTGTAAAATCGTATCAAAATAAATACACCGAATATTAATAACATAATGTAAATTTGTATGAAAATAAAGAAGAAAAATAACCATAAAATAACGCATTTTCTTATAAAAATATATATACAAAAATACACATAAAAAATTTAAATTTGTATTAAAATAATTATACAAAATACACATACACTAATTTAAATTTGTATTGAAATAGATATGCAAAATACATATAAAACAATGTAAATTTGTTTCAAAATATATATACGAATACACATAATATAACGTAGATTTCTATGAAAATATATATACAAAATGCACATAAAATGAAGTAAATACGTATAAAAAAATGTACACAAAATACACATAAAATAATGTAAATTCGTATCAAAATAAATAAACAAAATACCAATAAAAGAATGTGTTTTTGTATAAATATAAATATAAAAATACACATAAAATAAAGTAAATTTATATAATACGGTATACAAAAGTACACAGAAAAAATTAAATTTGTATGGAAATAGATATACAAATAAACATAAAATAACATGAATTTGTATCAAATTTGTATCAAAATATACACGAATACACAATAAAATAACGTAAATTTTTATGAAAATGTATATACAAAATACACATAAAATAATTTAAATACGTAGAAAATTATACATACACAAAACTCATAAAATAATGTAAATTCGTATCAAAATAAATGAACAAAATTCCAATAAAAGAATGTATATTTGTAGGAAAATATATACAAAATACATATAAAAGAACTAAAATTTGTATGAAAACATACACAAAAATACACAAAAATAAATTAAATTTGTTTGAAAATAGATATGCAAAATACACATAAAATTAGGAAAATTTTATGAAAATACATATACAAAATACTCTTAAATAAAGGAAATATTTTTGAAAATATATAAACAAATACACATAAAATAACGTAGATTTGAATAAAATATATAATCAAAATAAACATTAAATAATGTAAATATGTATAACAAAAATAAATCCAGAATACTCAAAAATAGATATGCAAAATACATATAAACAATGTAAATTTGATTCAAAATATATATACGAGTACACATGAAATAATGTAGATTTCTATAAAAATATATATACAAAATACACATAAAATTAAGTAAATACGTATAAAAAAATGTATACAAAATACACATAAAATTATGTAAAATCGTATCAAAATAAATAAACAAAATACCAATAAAAGAATGTGTATTTGTATAAATATAAATATACAAAATACACATTAAATAATGTAAATTTGTTTAAAACTATACAAAATACACATGAAATGATGTAAATACGTATAAAAATATATATACAAAATACACATTAAATAAGGTAAATTCGCGTCAAAATAAATAAACAAAATATCAATTAAAGAATGTGTATTTGTATAAAAATAGATATACAAAATACACATAAAATAACCTAAATTAGTATCAAACTATATACAAAAATACACAAAAATATTTTAAATTTGTATGAAAATACATATACAAAATACATATAAAATTAGGTAAATTTGTATTGAAATACATATACAAAATACACATAAAATAATGTAAATTTGAATGAAAATACATAAACAAATACACTTAAAATAACGTAAATTTGTATAAAAAAATGTAAAAAACACAAATAGAATAATGTAAAATCGTATCAAAATAAATACACAGAATATTAATAAAATAATGTAAATTTGTATGAAAATAAAAAAGCAAAATACACATAAAATAACGCATTTTTTTTTCTAAAAATATATATACCAAAATACACATAAAAAATTAAATTTGTATTAAAATAAATATACAAAAAACACATGCAATAAGGTAAATTTGTATTGAAATAGATATGCAAAATACATATATAACAATGTAAATTTGTTTCAAAATATATATACGAATACACATAAAATAACGTAGATTTCTATAAAAATATATATACAAAATACACATAAAATGAAGTAAATACGTATAAAAAAATGTATACAAAATACACATAAAATAATGTAAATTCGTATCAAAATAAATAAACAAAATACCAATAAAAGAATGTGTATTTGTATAAATATAAATATACAAAATACACATAAAATAACGTAAATTTATATAAAACTATATACAAAAATACACAGAAGTAACTAAATTTGTGTGAAAATAGATATACAAAATACACACAAAATAAGCTAAATTTGAATTGAAATATATATACAAAATACTTGAAATAAAGTAAATTTGTATCATAATATTTATACAAATACACATATAATAACGTAAATTTGTATGAAAATATATAAACAAAATACTCATTAAATAATGTAAATACGTATAAAAAAAATATGTACAAAATACAAATATAATCATGTAATTCACATCAAAATAAATAAACAAAATACCAATAAAATAATATAAATTTGCATGAGTCAACGTGTATGTTGCATATTTTTTCAATACAAATTTACCTTATTATATACGCATTTTGTATATTAATTTTAATAAAATTTAATTATTCGATGTGTATTTTTGTATCAGTATTTTTATAAGCATATGCTTTATTTTATGGGTATTTTGCATCTTTATTTTCATACAAATTTACATTATTTTATTGATATTCTGCTCATTCATTTTGATACGAATTGACATTATTCTATGTGTATTTTGTATATATTTTTCATACAAATTTACGTTATTTTATGTGTATTTCTTTATATATTTTGACACAAATTCACAATATTTTATGGGTATTTTGTATATCTATTTTCATTCAATCTCAAATTATTTCTATGTATTTTTGTATATATTTTAATATAAATTTTAGTTATGTTATGTGTATTTTGTAAATTTATTTTCATTTAAATATATATTATTTTATTGGTGTTTTGTTGATTTATACTGATACGAATTTACATTATTTTATATGTACTTTGTATATATATTTTTATACGCATTTACATTATTTAATATTTATTTTGAATATATATTTTTATACAAATTCATGGTATTTTATGTGTATTTGTATATATATTTTCATATAAATTTACATTATTTTATGTGTATTTTGTACATATATTTTATTACAAATCTTCGTTATTTTATGTTTATTTTGTATGTGTATTTTCTATATTTCTATTTATCCAAATACACATTCTTTTATTGGTATTTTGTTTATTTATTTTAATTCGAATTTACACTATTTTATGTGTATTTTGTATACATTTTTTTATACGTATTTACTTCATTTTATGTGTATTTTGTATATATATTTTTATAGAAATCTACGTTATTTTATTTGTATTCGTATATATATTTTCAAACAAATTTACATTGTTTTATATGTATTTTTGCAAATCTCTTTCAATACAAATTTACCTTATTGTATGTGCATTTTGTATATTTATTTCAATACAAATTTAAATATTTTGTATATATATATTTTATAAGGAATGCGCTATTTTATGGAATTTGCATCTTTATTTTCATACAAATTTACATTATTTTATTAATATTCAGTGTAATTATTTTGATACGATTTTACATTATTCTATTTGTTTTTCTATATATTTTTTATACATATTTACATTATTTAATGTATCTTTGTATATATTTTATAAAAATTTATTATCTATTATCTATTTTCATACAAATACACATTCTTTTCATGATATTTTGTTTATTTATTTTGACATGAATTTACATTATTTAATATGTATTTTGTATATATATTTTTATACGTATTTACATAATTTCATATGTATTTTGTATATATATTTCTATAGAAATCTACTTTATTTTATGTGTATTCGTATATATATTTTGAAACAAATTTACATTGTTTTATATGTATTTATGAATATCTCTTTCAATACAAATTTACCTTACTGTATATGCGTTTTGTATATTTATTTCAATACAAATTTAAATATTTTATGTGTATTTTGGTATATATATATTTTTATAAAAAATTAGATTTTTTTATGGAATTTTGCATCTTTATTTTCATACAAATTTTCATTATTTTATTGATATTCTGTGTATTTATTTTGATACGATTTTACATTATTCTATTTGTTTCTTGTATATATTTTTTTTATACACATTTACATTATTTAATGTGTATCTTGCATATATATTTTATACAAATTTACGTTATTTTATGTGTATTTGTTTATATATTTTCATTCAAATTTACATTATTTGATGTGTATTTTGTATATGTATTTTAATACAAATTTGTCTAATTTTATGTGTATTTTGCATATCTATTTTCAAACTAATTTAAACTATTTTTGTGTATTTATGTATATATTTTTATACAAATTTTAGATATTTTATTTGTATTTTGTATATATATTTTCCTACAAATATACATTCTTTTATTGGAATTTTGTCTATGTATTTTGATACGAATTTACATTATTTTATGTGTATTTTGTATATATCCTTTTCTACGTATTTAAATTATTTTATGTGTATTTTTTTATACATTTTCAAAAAAATTTACGTTATTTTCTTGTGTGTATTCGTATATATTTTGATGCAAATTTTATAAAAGTTCATGTTATTTTATGTGTATTTGTATAAACATTTTCATACAAATTTACATGTGGATTTTGTATAAATTTTTTTATACGTATTTACTTAATTTTATGTGTATTTTTTATATATATTTTTATAGAAATCTACGTTATTTTCTGTATTCGTATATATATATTTTTAAACAAATTTACATAGTTTTATATGTATTTTGCATATCTATTTCTATACAAATTTACCTTCATGAATGTGCATTTTGTATATTTATTTTAATACAAATTTAAATATTTTATGTGTATTTTGGTATATATATAATTTCTAAAAAATGCCTTATTATATGGGTATTTTGCATCTTTATTTTCATACAATTTTACATTATTTTATTAATATTCTGAGTATTTATTTTGATACGATTTTACATTATTTAATGTGTGTATTGTATATATTTTTTCATACATATCTGCATTATTTAATGTGTATTTTGTATATATATTTTATACAAATTTACGTTATTTAAAGTGTATTTGTTTATATATTTTTATTCAAATTTACATTATTTTATGTGTATTTTGTATATGTATTTTAATACAAATTTACCTAATATTATGTGTATTTTGTATATTTATTTTCATACAAATTTAAATTATTTTTGTGTATTTTTGTATGTATTTTTTATATTTATTTTTATAGAAAATTACGTTTTTTTAAGTGTATTCGTATATATATTTTGAAATAAATTTACCTTGTTTTATGTGTATTGCATATCTATTTCAATAAAAATTTACCATATTGTTTGTTCATTTTGTATATTAATTTTAATATAAATTTAATTATTCTATGTGTATTTTTGTATATGTATGTTTATAAAAATATGCTTTATTATATGGGTATTTTGCATCTTTATTTTCATACAAATTTACATTATTTTATTGACATTCTGTGTATTTATTTTGATACAATTTTACATTATTCCATGTGTATTTTGTATATATATTTTATAAAAATGTAAGCTAAATTTGAATTGAAATATATATACAAAATACATAAAATAATGTAAATTTGAATCGAAATATTTATACAAATACATATATAATAACGTTAATTTTTAAAAAAAATATATGAACAAAATACATATTAAATAATGTAAATACGTATAAAAAATATGTACAAAATACACACATAATCATGTAATTCGTATCAAAATAAATAAACAAAATACCAATAAAATAATGTAAATTTGTGTGAGAAAACATTTATTTTTAATTTTTTTTTATTTTTAATTTTTTTTACGTCGCTGCCTGTTGCGCCGGTAGGCATCTTCCTGGTGGGGCCTGATGATCGGCCCAAGGCTTCTTCCAGGTGGGGCCTGATGGTCGGCCCAGCCCGTTCTGGCGCAGGCGAGTGTTTATAGTGGCGCCATCTTGCACTGGCTCATGCTGCCCCTTGGAACTCGTTCTTGATTCGCTTGGACGGCTTCCTCTAGAGTCCGGACTGATGGGTGGTCTTCAGGACAGCATGTGGGTAGTTTTAAGCCACTCGGCGGTGACTGAAAAATCGGAGTGGTAGCGTAGGGATTCGAACCCGCGTCGTCCATCACGCGGTGAATGTGGGCCCAGTACTCTACCAATTCGGCCACCGCCTATACAAAATACACGTAAAATAACGCAAATTTCTATAAAAATATATGTAAAAAAATGCACATATAATAAAGTAAATTTGCATAAAAATATATATACAAAACACGCATTAGATAATGTAGATGAGTAAAAAAATATGTATACAAAATACCTATGAAATAATTTAAATTCGTATCGAATTAAATTAAGAAAAAAACAATAAAATAATGTAATTTTGGATGAAAATATATATAGAAAATACATATAAAATAACCTAAATACAAATGCAAATATACACATAAAATAATTTAAAATTAAATGAAATAAATATAAAAAATAAACATAAAATAATGTAAATTTGTAATGAAATATATGTAAAAATACACATAAAATAATATAAACTACTATGAAAATATATGTACAAATACACATAAAATAACATGAATTTGTATGTGAAAAATATATATAAAAAATACACATAAAATAATGTAAATATGTAAGGAAAATATATACAAAATACACCTAGAATAATGTAAAATTGTATCAATATAAATGTAGAATATCAATAAAATAATGTAAAATGAAAACAAAATTGTAAAATACACATTAAATAACTCATTTAAAATATATATATATATATATATATATATATATATATATATATATATATATATATATATATATATATATATATATATATATATAGATATATATATATATATATATATATATATATATATATATATATATATATATATATATATATATATATATATATATATATATATATATATATATATATACACATACATTAAGATAAATTTTTATTGAAATAGATATGCTAAATGCACATAAAATAATATAAATTTGTATCAAAACATATACGAATACACTAAATAAAATAACATAAACTTTTATGAAAATATATATACAAAATACACATAAAATAATGTAAATACGTAGAAAAATACATATTTAAAATACACACAAAATAATGTAAATTCGTATCAAAATGAATAAACAAAATTCCAATAAAAGAATGTATATTTGTAGGAAAATTTATATTCAAAATACAAATAGAATAGCTAAAATTTGTATAAAAATATATACAAAAATTCACAAAAATAATATAAATTTGTTTGAAAATAGATATGCAAACTACACATAAAATTAGGCAAATTTTAATTGAAATACATATATCTATTTTCATACAAATTTAATTATTTTTGTTTATTTTTGTATATAGTTTTTTACAAATATACGTTATTTTATGTGTATTTTGTATATTTATATTTATACAAGTACACATTCTTTTATTCGCATTTTGTTTATATATTTTGATACGAATTTACATTATTTTATGTGTATTTTGTATACATTTTCTTATACGTATTTACCTCATTTTATGTGTATTTTGTATATATTTTTTTATAGAATTCTACGTTAATTTATGTGTATTCGTATATATATTTTGAAACGAATTTACATTCTTTTATATGTATTTTGTATATATATTTCAATAAAAATTTACCTTATTGTATGTGCATTTTGTATATTTATTATAATACAAATTTAAATATTTTATGTGTATTTTGGTATATATATTTTCATAAAAAATGCGTTGTTTTATGAGTATTTTGCATCTTTATTTTCATACAAATTTACATTATTTTATTAATATTCTGTGTATTTATTTTGATACTATTTAACATTATTCTATTTGTCTTTTGTATTTATTTTTTAATACATATTTACATTATTTAATGTGTATTTTGTATATATATTTCATACAAATTTACCTAATTTTATGTGTATTTTGTATATTAATTTTCATACAAATTTAAACTATTTTTTGTGTATTTTTGTATTGAGTTTTATACAAATTTACAATATTTAATGTGTATTTTGTATATCTATTTTCATACAAATACACATTCTTTTATTGATATTTTGTTTATTTAATTTGACACGAATTTACATTAATTATTGTTTGTGCATTTTGTATATTAATTTTAATACAAATTTTATTATTCTATGTGTATTTTTGTATATGTAATTTTATAAAAATATGCTTTATTTTATGAGTATTTTGCATCTTTAGGTTCATATAAATTTACATTATTTTATTGATATTATGTGTATCTATTTTGATACGATTTTACATTATTCTATGTATATTTTGTATATATATTTTATACAAATGAACGTTATTTTATGTGAATTTGTTTTAATTTCATACAAATTTACATTATTTTATGTGTATTTTCTACATCTATTTAAATACAAATTTAACTTATTATATGTGTATTTTGTATATCTATTTTCGTAGAAATTGAAATTAATTTTGTGTATTTTTGTATATATTTTTATACAAATTTTCCTTATTTTATGCGTATTTTGTATTTTTATTTTCCTACAAATATACGTTCTTTAATCGGAATTTTGTTTATTTATTATGATACGAATTTACATTATCTTATGTGTATTTGGTATAAATATTTTTATACTATTTACATCATGCATATCTATTTCAATACAAATTTACTTTATTGTAGGTGCATTTTGTATATTTATTTCAATACAAATTTAATTATTTCATGTGAATTTTTGTAAATATATTTTTATGCATATATGCGTTATTATATGGGTATTTTCCATCTTTATTTTCATACAAATTTACATTATTTTATTGATATTCTGTTTATTTATTTTGATGCGATTTTACATTATCCTGTGTATTTTCTATATATATTTTTATACATATTTTCATTATTTAATGTTTATTTTTTATATATATTTTATGGAAATTTACAATATTTAATGTGTATTTTTTTATATATATATATATATATATATATATATATATATATATATATATATATATATATATATATATATATATATATATATATATATATATATATATATATATATATATATATATATATATATATATATATATATATATATATATATATATATATATATATATATATATATATATATATATATATATATATATATATGGAATATTGTTTATTTATTTTGATACAAATTTACATTATTTTATGTGTATTTTATATATATATTTTTCTACGTATTTACATTATTTTATGTGTATTTTGTATATATATTTTCAAAAAATTTACGTTATTTTATTGTGTGTATTTGTATCTATTTTGATTCAAATTTACATTATTTTATGTGTATTTTGCATATCTATTTCAATACAAATTTACCTTATAGTACGTGTATTTTGTATATTTATTTTAATACAAATTTTATTATTTTATGTGTATTTTTGTATATATTTTTTTTTAAATATGAGTTATTTTATGTGTATTTTGTATATCTATTTTCATACAAATTTAATTACTTCTGTGTATTTTTGTATATACTTTTATATCAATTTACGTTATTTTATGTGTATTTTGTATATTTATATTTATACAAATACACATTCTTTTATTAGTATTTTCTTTATTTATTTTGATACGAATTTACATTATTTTATGTGTATTTTGTACACATTTTTTTTATACGTATTTACTTCATTTTATGTGTATTTTGTATATATATCTTTATAGAAATCTGCGTTATTTTATGTTTATGTTATTTTACGTATATATATTTTGAAACAAATTTACATTGTTTTATATGTATTTTGCATACTTATTTCAATACAAATTTATCTTATTTTGTTTGCATTTCGTATATTTATTTTAAAACAAATTCAAATATTTTATGTGTGTTTTGGTATATATATATTTTTATAAAAAATACGCTATTTTTGTTGTATTTTGCATCTTAATTTTAATACAAATTTGCATTATTCACACATTAGATAATGTAAATGAGTATAAAAATATGTACAGAAAATACCTATGAAAAAATCTAATTGTTTTATAGGAATTTTGCATATCTTTTTCAATATAAATTTACCTTATTGTATGTGCATTTTGTATATTTATTTTAATACAAATTTATTTTTTGTGTGTATTTTGGTATATTTATATTTATAAAAAAAATGCGTTATATTATGGGTATTTTGCTTCTTTATTTTCATCCAAATTTACATTATTTTATTAATATTCTGTGTATTTATTTTGATACGATTTTACATTATTCTATTTTTGTTTTGTATATATTTTTGTATACATATTTACATTATTTAATGTGTATTTTGTATATATATTTTATACAAATTTACGTTATTTTAAGTGCATTTGTTTATATATTTTCATTCAGATTTACATTATTTGATGTGTATTTTGTAAATGCATTTCAATACAAATTTACCTAATTTTATGTAAATTTTTTATATTTATTTTCATACAAATTTTAATTATTTTTGTGTATTTTTGTATATAGTTTTATACAAATTTAGGATATGTTATGAGTATTTTGTATATCTATTTTCACACAAATACACATTCTTTTATTGATATTTTGTTTATTTATTTTTACGCGAATTTATATTATTTAATGTGTATTTTGTACATATATTTTTATACGTAATAACATCGTTTCATGTGTATTTTGTATATACATTTCTATAGAAATCTACGTTGATTTATGTGTACTCCTCACGCTAAAAAGCCTTGGTTTAATCACGCTTGTTCTCGTGCTGTCAATGATAAAGAGGTAGCTCACAAAAGGTACCAGAGCCTTCAAACTAATGCTAATTATGAACTTTACATTTCTGCCCGAAATCGTGCCAAATCTATTCTCCGACTAACCAAAAATTCTTTCATTAATAGAAAATGTCAAAACCTTGCTTTCTCTAACTCTTCCCGTGACTTCTGGCATCTAGCCAAAAACATCTCCTCCAACTTCACTTCTTCATCTTTCCCTCCACTCCTCAGTCCTGACGGCAACACTGCCGTCTCATCTATCTCTAAGGCTGAACTCTTCTCTCAAACTTTTTCTAAAAACTCCACTCTGGACGATTCTGGGCATATTCCTCCTACTCATCCCCTCTGACTCCTTTATGCCTGTTATAAAGATTCTTCAAAATGATGTTTTCTATGCCCTCTGGCCTCAATCCTCAGAAGGCTTATGGACCTGATGGAGTGCCTCCTATTGTCCTTAAAACTGTGCCTCCGTGCTGTCACCCTGCCTGGTCAAACTCTTTCGCCTCTGCCTGTCAACATCTACCTTCCTTCTTGCTGGAAGTATGCCTTCATACAGCCTGTACCTAAGAAGGGTGACCGCTCAATCCCTCAAACTACCGTCCTATTGCTCTACTTTCTTGTCTATCTAAAGCTTTTGAATCAATCTCAACCGGAAGATTCAAAAGCACCTTTCCACTTCTGACCTTCTATCTGATCGCCAGTATGGGTTCCGCAAGGGCGTTCTACTGGTGATCTCCTAGCCTTCTTAACTGACTCTTGGTCATCCTCTCTTAGCTGTTTCGGTGAAACTTTTTGCTATTGCGCTGGACATATCAAAGCTTTTGATAGGGTCTGGCACAAATCTTTGCTTTCTAAACTACCCTCCTACGGTTTCTATCCTTCTCTCTGTACCTTTATCTCCAGTTTCCTTTCTGACCGTTCTATTTCTGCCGTGGTAGACGGTCACTGTTCTTCCTCTAAATCTATTAACAGTGGTGTCCCACAGGGTTCTGTCCTATCTCCCACTCTTTTTCTGTTGTTCATTGATGATCTTCTTTCCAAAACGAGCTGTCCTATCCATTCCTACGCCGATGATTCCACTCTGCATTATTCAACTTCTTTTAATAGAAGACCCACCCTTCAGGAACTTAACGACTCAAGGCTGGAGGCTGCAGAACGCTTAGCCTCAGACCTTACTATTATTTCCGATTGGGGCAAGAAGAACCTGGTGTCCTTCAACGCCTCAAAAACACAGTTTCTCCACCTATCCACTCGACACAATCTTCCAAACAACTATCCCCTATTCTTTGACAACACCCAGCTATCACCTTCCTCAACACTAAACATCCTCGGTCTATCCTTAACTCAAAATCTCAACTGGAAACTTCATATCTCATCTCTTACTAAATCAGCTTCCTCGAGGCTGGGCGTTCTGTACCGTCTCCGCCAGTTCTTCTCCCCTGCACAGTTGCTGTCCATACAGGGGCCTTGTCCGCCCTCGTATGGAGTATGCATCTCATGTGGGGGCTCCACCACAGCTCTCCTTGACAAAGTGGAGACAAAGGCTCTTCGTCTCATCAGCTCTCCTCCTCATACTGATAGTCTTCTACCTTTCAAATTCCGCCGCCATGTTGCCTCTCTTTCTATCTTCTATCGATATATTTTAATGCTGACTGCTCTTCTGAGATTGCTAACTGCATGCCTTCCCCCTCCCGCGGCCCCGTTGCACACGACTTTCTACTCATGCTCATCCCTATACTGTCCAAAACCCTTATGCAAGAGTCAACCAGCATATTCACTCTTTCATCCCTCACGCTGGTAAACTCTGGAACAATCTTCCTTATCTGTATGTCCTCCTGCCTACGACTTGAACTCTTTCAAGAGGAGGGTATCAGGACACCTCTCCTCCCGAAACTGACCTATCTTTCGGCCACCTCTTTGGACTCTTTTAGGAGCAGCAAGTAGCGGGCTTTTTTTTTTTATTAATGTTTACTTTTTTTGTGCCCTTGAACTGTCTCCTTTGCTGTAAAAAAAAAAAAAAAAAATCGTATATAGATTTTAAAACAAATTTACACTGTTTTTTGTGTATTTTGCATATTTTTTCAATACAAATTTACCTTATTGTATATGCATTTTGTATATTAATTTTAATACAAATTTAATTATTCTACGTGTTTTTTTGTATATGTATTTTTTATAAAAATATGCTTTATTTTACGGGTATTTTGCATCTTTATTTTCATACAAATTTACATTATTTTATTGATATTCTGTGTATTTATTTTTATAGGATTTTACATTATTCTATGTGTATTTTATATATATATATATATATATATATATATATATATATATATATATATATATATATATATATATATATATATATATATATATATATATATATATATATATATTTTTTTTTTTTTTATAGAAATGTACGTTACTTTATGTGTATTTTTTTTTCATTTCATACAAATTTACATTATTTTATGTGTATTTTGTACATGTATTTAAATACGAATTTAACAAATTATATGTGTATTTTGTATATCTATTTTCATACAAATTGAAATCATTTTTGTGTATTTTTGTATATATTTTTATATAAATTTTCTTTATTTTATGTGAATTTTGTATATTTATTTTCCTACAAATATACGTTGTTTTATCGAATTTTTTTTGTAATTATTTTGATACTAATTTACATTATCTGAGGTATATTTAGTATATATATTGTTATACTTATTTACATCATTTTATATGTATTTTGTTTGTATATTTTCATAGAAATTTACTCTATTTTATGAATATTCGTAAATATATTTTGATACAAATTTACATTATTGATGTGTATTTTGCATATCTATTTCAATGCAAATTTACTTTATTGTATGTGCATTTTGTATATTTATTATAATACAAATTTAATTATTTTACATGTATTTTTCTATATATATTTTTTATACAAATATGCGTTATTATATGAGTATTTTGCATCTTTATTTTCTTACAAATTTACATTATTTTATTGATATTCTGTTTATTTATTTCGATACGATTTAACATTATTCTATGTGTATTTTGTATATATATTTTTATACATATTTACATCATTTAATGTATATTTGTATATATATTTTATCCAAATTTTCGTTATTTTATGTGTATTTGTTTATATATTTTCATACAAATTTACATTATTTTATGTGTGTTTTGTATATGTATTTCAATACAAATTTGCCTAATTTTATGTGTATTTTGCATATCTATTTTCAAACAAATTTAAATTATTTTTGCGTATTTTTGTATATATTTTTTTACAAATTTTAGTTATTTTATTTGTATTTTGTATATATATTTTCCTACAAATATACATTCTATTATTGCAATTTTGATACACATTTCCATTACTTTATGTTTATTTTGTATATATATGTTTCTACGTATTTACATTATTTTATGTGTATTTTTGATATATATATTTAAATCAAAATTTACGTTATTTTATTGTGTGCTTTCGTATATATTTTGATACAAATTTTATACAAATTCATGTTATTTTATGTGTATTTGAATATATATTTTCATAAAAATTTTAATTATTTTATGTGTATTTTTACATATATTTCATTACAAATTTACCTTTGTTTCATATATTCATTTCATGCAATTTTAAATTATTTTATGTGTATATTTGTATTAGTATTTAGGTTATTTTATGTGTATTTTCTATATATATTTTCACCCAAAACTACATTATTTTATTGGTATTTTGTTAATTTAATTCGATACGAATTTAGATTATTTCAAAGGTATTTCTTATACATTTTTTTAAACGCATTTACATTATTTAATGTGTGTTTTGTATATATATTTTGATGCAAATCTACTTTATTTGATGTGCATTTTTGTACATATATTTTTAAAGAAATTAGCGTTATTTTATGTGTATTTTGTATATGTTTTCTCATACAAATTTACATTATATTATTGGTTTTTTTTTTTTTGATACGAATTACATGATTATATGTGTATTTTGTACATATTTTTTAATACGTATTTACATTATTTAATGTGTATTTTATTTATGTGTTTTTATACAAATTTACATTATTATATGTGTATTTGTATAAATATTTTGATACAAATTTACATTATTTTAATGTATTTTGTATATATATATATATTTATATATATATATATATATATATATATATATATATATATATATATATATATATATATATATATATATATATATATATATATATATATATATATATATATATATATATATATATATATATATATATATACTTCAATTCAAATTTAGTTTATTTTATGTGTATTTTGTATATCTATTTTCATACAAATATAACTACTTTTGTGTATTTTTGTATATAGTTTTATATAAATTTACGTTATTTTATGTGTATTTTGTATATTTATTTTATACAACACACATTTTTATTGGTATTTTGTTTATTTATTTTGATACGAATTTACATTATTTTATGTGTATTTTGTATACATTTTTTTATACGTATTTATTTCATTTTATGTGTATTTTGTAAATATATTTTTTTAGAAATCTACGTAGTTTTATGTGTATTCGTGTATATATTTTGAAACAAATTTTACATTGTTTTATATGTTTATATATATTTATATGTTTTTATGTTTTGCATATCTATTTCAATATAAATTTACCTTATTGTATGTGCATTTTGTATATTTATTTTAATACAAATTTAATCTTTTTATATGTATTTTGGTATATATATTTTTACAAAAAAAATCGTTATTTTATGGGTATTTTCCTCCTTTATTTTCATACAAATTTACATTATTTTATTAATATTCTGTGTATTTATTTTGATACGATTTTACATTATTCTATTTGGGTTTTGTATATATTATTTTTATACATATTTACATTACTTAATGTGTATTTTATATATATATTTTATACAAATTTACGCTATTTTAAGTATATATGTTTATGTATTTTCATTCAAATTTACATTATTTTATGTGTATTTTGTAAATGTATTTCAATACAAATTTACCTAATTTTATGTGTATTTTGTATATTTATTTGCAAACAAATTAAATTATTTTTGTGTATTTTTGTATATAGTTTTAAACAAATTTACGTTATTTCATGTGTATTTTGTATATCTATTTTCATACAAATACACATTCTTTTATTGATATTTTGTTTATTTATTTTGACACGAATTTACATTATTTAATGTCTATTTTGTATATATATTTTTATACGTATTTACAGCATCTCAAGTGTATTTTGTATATATATTTCTATAGAAATCTGCTTTATTTTATGTGTATTCGTATATATATTTTAAAACAAATTTACATTGTTTAATGTGTATTTTTCATATTTTTTTAATAAAAATTTACCTTATTGTATGTGCATTTTGTATATTAATTTTACTACAAATTTAATTATTGAATGTGTATTTATGTATATGTATTTTTATAAAAATATGCTTTATTTTATGGGTATTTTGCATCTTTATTATCATACAAATTTACATTATTTTATTGATATTTTATGTATTTATTTTGATACGATTTTACATTATTCTATGTGTATTTTGTATATATATTTAATAAAAATGTACGCTATTTTATGTGTATTTGTTTTCATTTCATACAAATTTTCATTGTTTTATGTGTATTTTGTATATCAATTTTCATAAAAATTGAAATTATTTTATACAATTTTGTATATAATCATGTAATTCGTATCAAAATAAATAAACAAAATACCAATAAAATAATGTAAATTTATATGAGAAAACATATACAAAATACACATAAAATAACGCAAATTTAAAAAAAAAAAATATGTACAAAAATACACATAAATTAAATTAAATTTGCATAAAAATAAATATACAAAACACACATTAAATAATGTAAATGCGTATAAAAATATGTATAGAAAATACCTTTGAAATAATCTAAACTCGTATCAAATTAAATTAACAAAATACCGATAAAATAATGTAATTTTGGATGTAAATATATACGGAATATACACATAAAATGACCTAAATACAAATACAAATATACACATTAGATAATTTAAAATTGAATTAAATAAATATTCAAAATAAACATAAAATAAGGTAAATTTCTAATGAAATATATGTAAAAATGCACATAAAATAATGTAAATTTGTATGAAAATATATATACAAATACACATAAAATAACATGACTTTGTATAAAATTTGTAACAAATTATATACGAATGCACACAATAAAATAAAGTAAATTTTTATGAGAATATATATACAAAATACACATAAAATAATGTAAATACGTAGAAAAATATAAATACAAAACACACATAAAATGATGTAAACTCGTATCAAAATAAATACACAAAATTCCAATAAAAGAATGTATATCTGTAGGAAAATATATATACAAAATACAAATGAAATAACTAAAATTTGTATAAAAATATATACAAAAATACACAAAAATAATTTAAATTTGTTTGAAAATAGATAAGGAAAATACAAATAAAATTAGGCAAATTTGTATTGAAATACATATACAAAACCCACATAAAATAATATAAATTTGTATGAAAATATATAAACAAATACACGTGAAATAACGTAAATTTGGATAAAATATATATACAAAATATACATTAAATAATTTAAATATGTATAAAAATATATATACAAAATACACATAGAATAAAGTAAAATCGTATCAAAATAAATAAACAGAATATCAATAAAATAATGTAAATTTGTATGAGAATAAAGATGCAAAATACCCATATAATAACGCATATTTGTATAAAAATATATATATAAAAATACATATCAAATAAATATTTTTTTAATTTAAATAAATATACAAAATGCACATACAATAAAGTAAATTTGTATTGAAATAGATATGCAAAATACACATCAATAATGTAAATTTGTATCAAAATATATATACGAATACTCATAAAAAAGAGTAAATTTCTTTGAAAATATACATACAAAATACATATAAAATGATGTAAATAAGTATAAAAATATAACCAAATATACCTCAAATAATGTAAATTCGTATCAAAATAAATAAAGTCCGATATATAACGTATATATATATATATATATATATATATATATATATATATATATATATATATATATATATATATATATATATATATATATATATATATATATATGTATATATATATATAAAATACACATGAAATAATGTATACAAATATATATCAAAATAAATAAACAAAATATCAATAAATAATGTAAATTTGTGTGAAAATATATATGCAAAATACATAAATTACCTAAATTTGTATAAAAATATATACAAAAATACACAAAAATAATTTAAATTGTATGAAATAAATATACAAATACACATAAAATTAGGTATATATATATATATATATATATATATATAAATATACGTAAAATAATGTAAATTTGAATGAAAATATATAAACAAATACATTTAAAATAACGTAAATTTGTATAAAATATATATATAAAAAATACACATTAAATAATGTAAATATGTATAAAAAAATATATATAAAACACAAATGAAATAATATAAAATCGTAACAAAATATACACAGAGTATTAATAAAATAATGTAAATTTGTATGAAAATTAAGATGCAAAATACCTATAAATTAACGCATTTTTTATAAAATTATATATACCAAAATACTCATAAAATATTTGAATTTGTATCAAAATAAATATACAAAATGCACATACAATAAGGTAAATTTGTATTTAAATAGATATGCAAAATACATATAAAACAATGTAAATTTGTTTCAAAATGTATTTTGTATATGTATTTCAATACAAATTTATCTAATTTTATGTGTATTTCGTTTATTTATTTTCATACAAATTTAAATTATTTTTTGTGTATTTTTGTATAGAGTTTTATACAAATTTACAATATTTCATGTGTATTTTGTATATCTATTTTCATACAAATACACATTCTTTTATTGATATTTACTTTATTTAATGTGTATTGTGTATATATATTTTTATACGTATTTACATCATTTCATGTGTATTTTGTATATATATTTTTTATAGAAATCTACGTTATTTTATGTGTATTCGTATATATATTTTGAGACAAATTTACATTTTTTTATGTGTATTTTGCATATTCTTTCAATACAAATTTACCTGATTGTATGTGCATTTTGTATATAGTTTTAATACAAATTTAATTGTTCTATGTGTATTTTTGTATATGTATTTATATAAAAATATGCTTTATTTTATGGGAATTTTGGATCCTTATTTTCATAGAAATTTACATTATTTTATTGATATTCTGTGTAGATTTTGCATTATTCTATGTATATTTTGTATATATATTTTATACAAATGTACGTTATTTTATTTGAATTTGTTTTCATTTCATACAAATTTACATTATCTTATGTGTATTTTGTACATGTATTTAAATACAAATTTAACTAATTATATTTGTATTTTGTATATCTGTTTTCCTACAAATTGAAATTAATTTTGTGTATTTTTCTATATATTTTTATACAAGTTTTCGTAATTTTATGTGTATTTTGTATATTTATTTTCCTACAAATATACATTCTTTGATCGGAATTTTGTTTATTTATTTTGATACGAATTTACATTATTTTAGGTGTATTTGATATATATATTTTTATACTTATTTACATCATTTTATATGTATTTTGAATATATATTTTCATAGAAATTTACTCTATTTTATGTGTATTCGTATATATATTTTGATACAAATTTATATAATTTATGTGTATTTTTCATATCTATTTCAATACAAATTTTCTTTAGTATATGTGTCTTTTGTATATTTATTTTAATACAAATTTAATTATTTTATGTGTATTTTTGTATATATATTTTTAAATAAATATGCGTTATTAAATCGGTATTTTGCATCTTTATTTTCATACAAATTTACATTATTTTATTGATATTCTGTTTATTTATTTTGATACGATTTTACATTATTCTATGTGTATTTTGTATATGTATTTTTATACATATTTATATTATTTAATGTTTATTTTGTATATATATTTTATGGAAATTTACGTTATTTTATGTGTATTTGTTTATATATTTTCATACAAATTTACATTATTTTATGTGTATTTTGTATATGTATTTCAATACATATTTGCCTCTTTTTATGTGTATTTTTCATATCTATTTTCAAACAAATTTAAATTATTTTTGTGTATTTTTACTTATATTTTTATTCAAATTTTAGTTATTTGATTTGTATTTTGTATATATATTTTCCTACAAATATACTTTCTTTTAGTGGAATTTTGTTTTTTTTATTTTGATACGAATTTACATTATTTTATGTGTATTTTGTATATATATGTTTCTTAGTATATACATTATTTTATGTGTATTTTGTATATATATTTTCATAAAAAAATTTACGTTTTTTTATTGCGTGTATTCGTATATATTTTGATACAAATTTACATTATTTTATGTGTATTTTGCATATCTATTTCAATACAAATTGACCTTATTGTGTGTGTATTTTATATATTTATTTTAATAGAAATTTAATTATTTTATAAATATTTTTGTAGAAATATTTTTTTAAATATGAGTTATTTTATGGGTATTTTGCATCTTTATTTTTATAAATTTTTACATTAGGTACATATTTTTTATACGTTTTTACGTTATTTAATGTGTATTTTGTTTATATATTTTTATACAAATTTATATTATAATATGTGTATTTCAATAAATATTTTGATACAGATTTACATTATTTTATGTATTTTGTATATTTATTTCAATTCAAATTTAGCTTATTTTTATGTCTTTTGTATATTTATTTTCATACAAATTTTATTATTTTTGTTCATTTTCGTACATAGTTTTATACAATTTTACGTTATTTTATGTGTATTTTCTATATATATATTTATACAAATACACATTCTTTTATTGGTATTTCATTTATTTATTTTGATACGAATTTACATTATTTTATGTGTATTTTGTATACATTTCCTATACGCATTTACTTCGTTTTTTGTGTATTTTGTATATATATTTTTATAGAAATCTGCGTTATTTTATGTGTATTCGTATATATATTTTGACACAAATTTACATTGTTTTATATGTATTTTGCATATCTATTTCAATAAAAATTTACCTTATTGTATGTGCATTTTGTATATTTATTGTAATACAAATTCAAATATTTAATGTGTTTTTTGGTATATATATTTTTATAAAAAATGCGCTATTTTATGGGTATTTTGCATCTTTATTTTCATACAAATTTACATTATTTTATTAATATTCTGTGTATTTATTTTGATACGATTTTACATATATATATATATATTTACATTATTTAATGCGTACTTTGTATATATTTTATACAAATTTACGTTATTTTAATTGTATTTGTTTATGTATTTTCATTCAAATTTACATTATTTTATGTGTATTTTGAATATGTATTTCAATACAAATTTACCTAATTTTATGTGTATTTTCTATATTTATTTTTATACAAATTTAAAATATTTTTGTGTATTTTTGTATATAGTTTGATACAAATTTAGGTTATTTTATGTGTATTTTGTATATCTATTTTCATTATTCTTTTATTGATATTTTATTTATTTATTTTGACGCGAATTATTTAATGTGTATTTTGTTTATCTATTTTTATACAAATTTACATTATTTTATGTGTATTTTGTACATGTATTTAAATACATATTTAACTTATTTATGTATTCGTATATATATTTTGAAATTGAAATTTATTTTTTGTTTTTTGTATATATTTTATTCAAATTTTCGTAATCTTATAAAATATATATACAAATACACATTAAATATTTAAATTTGCATTGAAAAAATATACAAAACACACATACAATAATTTAAATTTGTATCAAAATAAATACACAGAATATTAATAAAACAATGTAAATTTGTTTCAAAATATATATACGAATACAAATAAAATAGATTTCATAAAAATATATATACAAAAACACATAAAATTATTTAAATACGTATAAAATAAATATACGAAATACACATAATAATGTAAATTTCGATTTAAATAAATAAACAAAATACCAATAAAAGAATGTAAATTTGGATCAAAATATATACAAATACACATAAAATAACGTAGTTTTGTAAAATATATATGTACAAAATACATATAAAATAATGTAAATTTATAAAAAATATATACAAAATACACATAAAATACCATGAATTTGTATAAAAATATATAAATAAATATTATATAATGTAAAAGAATGTATATATATAAATACAGATACAAAATATACATCGAATAATTAAATTTGTATTAAAATTATATACAAAATGCGTATATAATAAGGTAAATTTGTATTGAAAAAATATACAACATACACATACAAATTTATATTATTTATTGGTATTTGTTTATTTATTTTGATACAAATATATGATTATATGTAAATTTGTATCAAAATATTTATAGAAATACACATTATAATGTGTATTTGTATATATATTTAACAAAATACATATTAAATAATGTATTTGTAAAAATATTTTCAAAATACATGTATAATCATGTATTTTGTATATAAATAAACAAATTACCAATAAAATTATGTAAATTTGTATGAGAAAATATATACAAATACACATAAAATAACGCATTTTGTATAAAAATATATATACAAAATGCACATTATTTTAAATAAATTTGTAATAAAATATATATACAAAACACACATTAGATATATGTAAATGAGTATAAAATATGTACACAAATATGTGTATTCGTATATATATTTTGAAACAAATTTACATTGTTTTATATGCATTTTGCATATCTATTTCAATACAAATTAACCTTACAGTATGTGTTTTTTGTATATTTATTTTAATACAAATTTAATTTTTTGATGTGTATTTTGGTATATATATTTTTATAAATAAAAAAAATGCGTTATTTTATGGGTATTTTGCTTCTTTATTTTCATACAAATTTATATTATTTTATTAATATTCTGTGTATTTATTTTGATACGATTTTACATTATTCTATTTGTGTTTTGTACATATTTTTTTATACAAATTTACGTTATTTTAAGTGTATTTGTTTATGTATTTTCATTTAAATTTACATTATTTTATGTGTATTTTGTATATGTATTTCAAAAGAAATTTACCTAATTTTATGTGTATTTTGTATATTTATTTTCAAACAAATATAAATTATTTTTGTGTATTTTTGTATATAGTTTCATACAAATTTACGTTATTTTATGTGTATTTTGTATATCTATTTTCATACAAATACACATTCTTTAACTGATATTTTGTTTATTTATTTTGACACGAATTTACATTATTTAATGTCTATTTTGTATATATATCTTTATACGTATTTACAGCATCTCAAGTGTATTTTGTATCTATATTTCTATAGAAATCTACGTTTTTTATGTGTATTCGAATATATATTTTGAAACAAATTTACATTGTTTTATGTGTATTTTGCATATTTTTTTAATGAAAATTTACCTTATTGTATGTGCATTTTGTATATTAATTTTAATTCAAATTTAATTATTGAATGTGTATTTTTGTATATGTATTTTTAAAAAAATATGCTTTATTTTAAGGAAATTTATATTATTTTATGTGTATTTTTACATAGTTTTCATTACAAATTTACCTTATTTTATGATTTTTTTGTATATTTATTTCATTCAATCTTAAATTATTTTTTGTGTATATTTGTATTTGTATTTAGGTCATTTTATGTGTATTTTCTATATATATTTTCATCCAAAATTACATTATTTTATAGGTATTTTCTTAATTTAATTCGATACGAATTTAGATTTTTTCATAGGTATTTTGTATACATATTTTTATACTCATTTACATTATCTAATGTCTGTTTTGTGTATATATTTTTTATGCAAATTTACTTTATTTTATGTGCATTTTTGTACATATATTTTTATAGAAATTTGCGTTATTTTATGAGTATTTTGTATATGTTTTCTCATACAAATTTACATTATTTTATTGGTATTTTATTCATTTATTTTGATACGAATTACATGATTATATGTGTATTTTGTACATATTTTTTTATACGTATTTACATTATTTAATGTGTATTTTGTTTATATATTTTTATACAAATTTACGTTAGTATATGTGTATTTGTAAAATATTTTGATACAAATTTACATTGTTTTATGTATTTTGTATATATATTTCAATTCAAATTTAGCTTATTTTATGTGTATTTTGTATATCTATTTTCACACAAATTTATTTACTTCTGTGTATTTTTGCATATAGTTTTATATAAATTTACGTTATTTTATTTGTATTTTGTATATTTATATTTATACAATACACATTCTTTTATTAGTATTTTGTTTATTTATTTTGATACGAGTTTACATTATTTTATGTGTATTTTGTATACCTTTTTTTATACTTATTTACCTCATTTTAAGTGTATTTTGTATATATATTTTTATGGAAATCTACGTTATTTTATGTGTATTCGAATATATATTTAGTAACAAATTTACATTGTTTTATATATATTTTGCATATCTATTTCAATACAAATTTACTTTATTGTATGTGCATTTTGTATATTTATTGCAATACAAATTTAAATATTTTATGTGTATTTTGGTATATATATTTTTATAAAAAATGCGTTATTAAATATATAAATATATATATTAAATATATAAAAATATGCTTTATTTTATGGGTATTTTGCATCTTTATTTTCATAAAAATTTACATTATTTTATTAATATTCTGTGTATTTATTTTGATACGATTTTACATTATTCTATTTGTGTTTCGTTTATATATTTTTTATACATATTTACACTATTTAATGAGTATTTTGTATATATATTTTATTCAAATTTACGTTTATTTAAGTGTATTTGTTTATATATTTTCATTCAAATTTACATTATTTTATGTGTATTTTCTATATGTATTTCAAAACAAATTTACCTAATTATATGTATATTTTGTATACTTATTTTCATACAAAGTTAAATTATTTTTGTGTATTTATGTATATAGTTTTATACAAATTTATGTTATTTTATGTGCATTTTGTATATGTATTTTCGTACAAATACACATTCTCTTATTGATATTTTTTTAATTTATTTAATGTGTATTTTGTATTTCTATTTTCATACAAATTGAAATTATTTTAGTGTATTTTTGTATGTATTTTTATATAAATGTTAGCTATTTTATATATTATTTTGTATATTTATGTTCCTACATATATACATATATATATATATATATATATATATATATATATATATATATATATATATATATATATATATATATATATATATATATATATATATATATATATATATATATATATATATATATATATATATATATATATATATATATATATATATATATATATATATATATATATATATATATATTTTTTTTTTTCGTATTTACATCATTTTATGTGTATTTTTTATATATATTTTCATAGAAATTTACGTTATTTTATGTTTTTTAGTATACATATTTTAATACAAATATACATTATTTGATGTGTATTTTGCATATCTATTAAATACAAATTTATCTTATTGTATGTGCATTTTGTTTATTTATTTTATTACAAATTTAATTATTTTATGTGTATTTTTGAATATATATTTTTATACAAATATGCGGTATTTTATGGGTATTTTGCATTTTTTTTTCATAGAAATATATATTATCAAATTGATATTCTGTTTATTTATTTTGATACGATTTAACATTATTCTATGTGTATTTTGTATATATATTTTTATACACTTTTAAATTATTTAATGTGTATTTTGTTTATATATTTTATACTAATTTTCGTTATTTTTTGTGTATTTGTTGATATATTTTCACACAAATTTACAATATTTTATGGGTATTTTGTATATATATTTCAAACGAAATTTACCTAGGTTTATGTGTATTTTGTATATCTATTTTCAAATCAACTCAAATTATTTCTGGGTGTTTTTGTATATATTTTAATACAAATTTTACATATGTTAATTTTACATATGTAAATTTATTTTTATTCAAATATATATTATTTTATTGGTATTTTGTTGATTTATTTTGATACGAATTTACATTATTTCCTATGTACTTTGTATATATATTTTTATTCGGATTTACATTATGTAATGTTTATTTTGAATATATATTTTTATACAAATTCATGTTATTTTATGTGTATTTGAATATATATTTTCATACAAATTTACATTATTTGATGTGTATTTTGTACATATATTTCATTACAAATTTACCTTATTTTATGTTTATTTTGTATATAAATTTCATTCAATTTTAAATTATTTTATGTGTATATTTGCATTTGTATTTAGGATATTTTATGCATATTTCCTATGTATATTTTCATCCAAAATTGCATTTATTTTATTGATATTTTGTTAATTTAATTCAATACGAATCTAGATTATTTGATAGGTATTTTGTATACATATTTTTATACGCATTTACATTATTTAATGTCTGTTTTGTATATATGTTTTTATGCAAATTTACTTTATTTTATGTGGATTTTTGTACATATATTTCTAAAGTAATTTGCGTTATTTTTTGTTTATTTTGTGTATGTTTTCTCATACAAATTTACATTATTTTATTGGTATTTTGTTTATTTATTTTGATACGAATAACATTATTAAATGTGTATTTTGTACATATTTTTTATACGTATTTACATTATTTAATGAGTATTTTGTTTATATATTTTTATAAAAAATTACGTTATTATATGTGTATTTGTATAAATATTTTGATACAAATTTACATTATTTTATGTATTTCGTATATATATTTGAATTCAAATTTAGCTTATTTTAAGTGTATTTTGTATATCTATTTTTAAACAAATTTAATTGCTTTAGTGTATTTTTGTATATAGTTTTATACAAATTTACGTTATTTTATGTGTATTTTGTATATTTGTATTTATACAAATACACATTTTTTTTATTGGTATTTTGTTTATTTATTTTGATACGAATTTACATTATTTTATTTGTATTTTGTATAATTTTTTATACGTATTTACTTCATTTTATGTGTATTTTGTATATATATTTTTATAGATATCTACGTTATTTTATGTGTATTCGTATATATATTTTGAAACAAATTTACATTGTTTTATTTGAATTTTGCATGTGTATTTTGAATATATATATATTTTTTTATACATTTTTCAATAATTTAATGTGTATTTTGTATACATATTTTATACAAATATACGTTACGTTACGTTACGTTACGTTACGTGTATTTGTTGATATATGTTGACACAAATTTACAATATCTTATGGGTATTTTGTATAGATATTTCAAAAGAAATTTACCTCGTTTTATGTGTATTTTGGATATCTATTTTCATACAAATTCAAATTATTTCTGGGTAGTGTTGTATATATTTTAAAACAAATTTTAGTAATGTTATGTGTATTTTGTAAATTTATTTTCAATCAAATATATATTATTTTATTGGTATTTTGTTGATTTATTTTGATACGAATTTACATTACTTTATATGTACTTTGTATATATATTTTTATACGCATTTACATTATTTAATGTTTATTTTGAATATATATTTTTATACAAATTCATGTTATTTTATCTGTGTTTGTATATATATTTTCATACAAATTAACATTATTTTATGTGTATTTTGTACATATATTTCATTACAAATTTACCTTATCTTATGTTTATTTTGTATATTTATTTCATTCAATTTTAAATTATTTTATGTTTATATTTGTACTTGTATTTAGGTTATTTTATAAGTATTTTCTATATATATTTTCATCCATAACTACATTATTTTATGGGTATTTTTTTAATTTAATTCGATGCGAATTTAGATTATTTCATAGGTATTTTGTATACATATTTTTATACTCATTTACATTATCTAATGTGTGTTTTGTATAGATATTTTTATGCAAATATATTTTATGTGCATTTTTGTACATATATTTCTATAGAAATTTCCGTTATTTTATGTGTATTTTGTATATGTTTTCTCATACAAATTTACATTATTTTATTGGTATTTTGTTTATTAATCATGATACGAATTACATGATTATATGTGTATTTTTTACATATTATTTTATACCTATTTACATTATTTAATATGTATTTTGTTTATATATTTTTATACAAATTTACGTTATTATATGTGTATTTGTATAAATATTTTGATACAAATTTACTTTATTTTATGTATTTTGTATATATATTTCAATTCAAATTTAGCTTATTTTGTGTGTATTTTGTATATCTATTTTCATAGAAATTCAATTACTTCTGTTTTTTTTTTTAATATAGTATTATATAGATTTACGTTATTTTAA
Organism: Eriocheir sinensis; assembly: GCF_024679095.1. Classification (NCBI taxonomy): domain Eukaryota; kingdom Metazoa; phylum Arthropoda; class Malacostraca; order Decapoda; family Varunidae; genus Eriocheir; species Eriocheir sinensis. The sequence continues at coordinate 181,101 of NW_026111613.1, read as the reverse complement.
GTGTATTTTGTATATTTACATTTATACAAATACACATTCTTTTATTGGTATTTTGTTTATTTATCTTGATACGAGTTTACATTATTTTATGTGTATTTTGTATACATTTTTTTATACGTATTTACTTCATTTTTTGTGTATTTTGTATATATATATATCTATCTATATATATATAGATATATATATATATATATATATATATATATATATATATATATATATATATATATATCTATATATATATATATATATATATATATATATATATATATATATATATATATATATATATATATATATATATATATTTTTTTTTAGAAATCTACGTTATTTTATGTGTAATCGTATATATATTTTGAAACAAATTTACATTGTTTTATATGTATATTGCATATCTATTTCAATACAAATTTTCCTTATTGTATGTGTATTTTGTATATTTATTTTAATACAAATTAAATTTTTTGTGTATTTTGGTTTATATATTTAAAAACTAAATCGTTATTTTAAGGGTATTTTGCTTCTTTATTTTCATACAAATTTACATTATTTAAAGTGCATTTTGTATATGTATTTCAATACAAATTTACCTAATTTTAAGTGTATTTTGTTTATTCTTTTCATACAAATTAAAATTATTTTTTTGTATTTTTGTATATAGTTTTATACAAATTTAGGCTATTTTATGTGTATTTTGTATATCTATTTTCATACAAATACACATTCTTTTATTGATATTTTGTTTATTTATTTTGACGCGAATTTACATTATTTAATGTGTATTTTGTATATATATTTTTATACGTATTTACATCATTTCATGTGTATTTTGTATATATATTTCTATAGAAATCTACGTTATTTTATGTGTATTCGTATACATATTATGAAACAAATTTACACTGTTTTATGTGTATTTTGCATATTTTTTCAATACAAATTTACCTTATTGTATGTGCATTTTGTATGTTAATTTTAATACAAATTTAATTATTCTATGTGTATTTTTGTATATGTATTTTTATAAAAATATGCTTTATTTTATGGGTATTTTGCATCTTTATTTTCATACAAATTTACATTATTTTATTGATATTCTGTGTATTTATTTTAATTCGATTTTACATTATTCTATGTGTATTTTGTATATATATTTTATACAAATGTACGTTACTTTATGTGTATTTGTTTTCATTTCTTACAAATTTACATTATTTTATGTGTATTTTGTACATGTATTTAAATACAAATTTAACTATTTATATGTGTATCTTGTATAAATATTTTCATACAAATTGAAATTAGTTTTGCGTATTTTTGTATATATTTTTATGTAAATTTTCGGTATTTTATGTGTATTTTGTATATTTATTTTCCTCAAAATATGCGTTCTTTTATCGGAATTTTCTTTCTTTATTTTGATACGAATTTACATTATTTGAGGTATATTTGATATATATATATATATATATATATATATATATATATATATATATATATATATATATATATATATATATATCTATATATATATATATATATATATATATATATATATTTCTATACTTATTTACATCATTTTATATGTATTTTGTAAGTATATTTTCATAGAAATTTACTCTATTTTAGAATATTCGTATATATATTTTGATACAAATTTACATTATTGATATGTATTTTGCATATCTATTTCAATACAAATTTACTTTATTTTATGTGCATTTTGTATATTTATTTTAATACAAATTTAAATATTTTATATGTATTTTCGTATATATATTTTTATACAAATATGCGTTATTATATGGGTATTTTGCATATTTATTCTCATACAAATTTTCATTATTTTATTGATATTCTGTTTATTTATTTTGATACGATTTTACATTATTCTCTGTGTATTTTATATATATATTTTTATACATATTTAAGTTATTTTATATATATTTTGTATATATATTTTATCCAAATTTACGTTATTTTATGTGTATTTCTTTACATATATTCATACAAATTTACATTATTTTATGTGTGTTTTGTATATGTATTTCAATACAAATTTGTCTAATTTTATGTGTATTTTGCATATCTATTTCCAAACAAATTCAAATTATTTATGAATATTTTTTATATATTTTTATACAAATTTTAGTTATTTTATTTGAATTTTGTATATATTTTCATACAGATATACATTCTTTTTATTGGATTTTTGTTTATTTATTTTGATACGAATTTACATTATTTTATGTGTATTTTGTATATATATTTTTCTACTTATTTACATTATTTTATGTGTATTTTGTAGATATATATTTTCATAAAAAATACTTTATTTTATTGAGTGTATTCGTATATAATTTCATAGAAATTTTATACAAATTCATGTTATTTTATGTGTATTTCTATATATATTTTCATACAAATTTACATTGTTTTATGTGCATTTTTACATATATTTCATTACAAATTTACCTTATTCTATGTTTATTTTGTATATTTATTTCATTCAATTTTAAATTATTTTATGTGCAAATTTATATTTGTATTTAGATTATATTATATGTATTATATATATATATATATATATATATATATATATATATATATATATATATATATATATATATACATATATATATATATATATATATATATTTTTATTTTTTTATTTTTTTTCATCCAAAATTACATTATTTTATTGGATTTTGTTAATTTAATTCGATACGAATTTAGATTATTTCATAGGTAATTGTATACATATTTTTATACGCATTTACATTATTTAATGTGTGTTTTGTATATCTATTTTTATGCAAATTTACGTGATTTTATGTGCATTTTTGTACAAATATTTTTATTGAAATTGTCGTTGTTTTATGAGTATTTTGTATATGTTTTCTCATACAAATTTACATTATTTTATTGGTATTTTGTTTATCTATTTTGATACGAATTACATGATTATTTGTATATTTTGTACATATTTTTTATACGTATTTATATTATTTAATGTGTATTTTGTTTATATATTTCTATACAAATTTACGTTATTATATGTGTAATTGTATAAATATTTTGATACAAATTTACATTATTTTATGTATGTTGCATATATATTTCAATTCAAATTTAGCTTATTTTATGTGTATTTTGTATATCTATTTTAATACAAATTTGATTACTTACGTGGATTTTTGTATATAGTCTTATATAAATTTACGTTGTTTTATGTGTATTTTGTATATTTATGTTTATACAAATACACATTCTTTTATTAGTATCTTCTTTATTTATTTTGATGCGAATTTACATTATTTTAAGTGTATTTTGTATACATTTTTTTATACGTATTTACTTCATTTTATGTGAATTTTGTACATATATTTTTAAAGAAATCTAAGATATTTTATGTGTATTCGTATATATATTTTGAAACAAATTTACATTGTTTTATATGTATTTTGCATATCTATTTCAATACAAATTTACCTTATTGTATGTGCATTTAGTATATTTATTTTAATACAAATTCAAATATTTGATGTGTTTTTTGGTATATATATTTTTATAAAAAATGAGTTATTTTATGGGTATTTTGCATCTTAATTTTCATACAAATTTACATTATTTTATTAATATTCTGTGTATCTATTTTGATACGATTTTACATTATTCGATTTGTGTTTTGTATATATTTTTTTATACATATTTCCATCATTTAATGTGTATTTTGTAGATATATTTTATACAAATTTAAGTTATTTTAAGTGTTTTGGTTTATATATTTTCATTCAAATTTACATTATTTTATGTGTATTTTGTATATGTATTTCAATACAAATTTACCTAATTTTATGCGTATTTTGTATATTTCTTTTCATACAAATTTGAATTATTTTTGTGTATTTTTGTATATAGTTTTATACAAATTTAGGTTATTTTATATACGCATTTACATTACTTAATGTGTGTTTTGTATATATTTTTATGCAAATTTAATTTATTTGATGTGCATTTTTGTACATATTTTTAGAGAAATTTGCGTTATTTTATGTGTATTTGTATATGTTTTCTCATACAAATCTACATTATTTTATTGCTATTTTGTTTATTTATTTTGATAAGAGTTACATGATTATATGTGTATTTTGTACATATTTTTTATACGTATTTACATTACTTAATGTGTATTTTGTTTATATATTTTTAAACAAATTTACTTTTTTATATGTATTTGAATAAATATTTTGATACAAATTTACATTATTTTATGTATTTTGTATATACATTTCAATTCAAATTTAGCTTTTTTTATCTGTATTTTGTATATGTATTTTCATACAAATTTAATTACTTGTGTATTTTTGTATATAGTTTTAAACAAATTTACGTTATTTTATGTGTATTTTGTATATTTATATTTATACAAATACACATTCTTTTATTTGTATTTTGTTTATTTATTTTGATACGAATTTACATTATTTTATGTGTATTTTGTATAGATTTTTTTATAAGTATTTACTTCATTTTACGTGTATTTTGTATATATTTTTTTAGAAATCTACGTTATTTTATGTGTATTCGAATATATATTTTGAAAAAAATTTACATTGTTTTATATGTATTTTGCATATATATTTTTATACAAATTTACCTAATTGTATATGCATTTTGTATATTTATTTTAATACAAATTTTAATATTTTATGTGTATTTTGGTATACATATTTTTATATAAAATGCGTTATTTTATGGGTATTTTGCCAAATACTCATTCTTTTATTGGTATTTTTTTAATCTATTTTGATACCAATATACATTATTTTGTGTGTATTTTGTGTACATTTTTTTATACGTATTTACTTCATTTTATGTGTATTTTGTATATATATTTTTATAGAAATATTCGTTATTTTGTGTTTTCGTATATATATATTTTGAAACAAATTTACATTGTTTTATATGTATTTTGCATATCTATTTCAATACAAATTTACCTTAATGAATGTGCATTTTGTATATTTATTTTAATACAAATTTAAGTATTTTATGTGTATTTTGGTATATATATATTTTATAAAAAGTGCGTTATTTTACATTATTACAAATATTACAAATTTGCATTATTTTATTAATATTCTGTGTATTTATTTTGATACGATTTTACACTATTCTATTTGTGTTTTGTATATATTTTTTTCATACATATTTGCATTATTTAATGTGTATTTTGTATAAATATTTTATACAATTTTACTTTATTTAAAGTGTTTTTGTTTATATATTTTCATTCAAATTTACATTATTTTTTAAAAGTGTATTTTGTATATGTATTTCAATACAAATTTACGCAATTTTATGTGTATTTTGTATTTTTATTTTCATACAAATTTAAATTATTTTTGTGTATTTTTGTATGTATTTTTCATATATAATTTTTATAGAAATTTACGTTTTTGATGTGTATTCGTATAAATTTACATTGTTTTATGTGTGTTTTGCATATCTATTTCAATACAAATTTACCATATTGTATGTGCATTTTGTATATCTATTTCCATACAAATTGAAAGTATTTTTGTGTATTTTTGTATATATTTTTATACAAATTTTAGTTATTTTATATATTATTTTGTATATTTATTTTACTACATATATACATTCCTTTATTGAAATTTACTTTATTGAATTTGAGACGAATTTACCTTATTTTAGGTATATTTTGTCTTTATATTTTTATACGTATTTACATCATTTAATGTGTATTTTGTATATATATTTTCATAGAAATTTACTTTATTTTATGTGTTTTCGTATATTTATTTTAATACAAATTTACATTATTTGATGTGAATTTTGCATATCTAATTCAATACAAATTTATCTTATTGTACGTGCATTTTGTATATTTATTTTAATACAAATTTAATTATTTTATGTGTATTTTTGTATATATTTTTTTTCTACAAATATCCGTTATTTTATGGGTATTTTGCATCTTTATTTTTATAGAAATTTATATTATTTTATTGATATTCTGCTCATTTATATTGATACGATTTTACATTATTCTATGTGTATTGTGTATATATTTTTCATACATTTTTCCATTATTTAATGTGTATTTTGTATATATATTTGATACAAATTTACATTATTTTATGTGTATTTGTTTATATATTTTGACACAAATTTACAATATTTTATGGGTATTTTGTATATATATTTCAAAAGAAATTTACCTAGTTTTATGTGTATTTTGTATTTCTATTTTCATTTAAATTCAAATTATTTCTTGGTATTTTGGTTTATATTTTAAAACAAATTTTAGTTATGTTATGTGTATTTCGTTAATTTATTTCATTCAAATATATATTATTTTATTGGTATTTTGTTGATTTATTTTGATACGAGTTTACATTATTTTATATGTACTTTGTATATATATTTTTATACGCATTTACATTACTTAATGTTTATTTTGAATACATATATTTATATAAATTCATATTATTTTATGTGTATTTCTATATATATTTTCATACAAATTGACATTATTTTATGTGTATTTTGTACATATATTTCATTTCAAATTTACCTTATTTTATGTTTATTTTGTATATTTATTTCATTCAGTTTTAAATTATTTTATGTGTATATTTGTATTTGTATTTAGGTTATTTTATGTGTGTTTTCTATATATATTTTCATCCATAATTACATTATTTTATTGGTATTTTTTAAATTTAATTCGATACGAACTTATATTATTTCATAGGTATTTTGAATGCATTTTTTTTATACGCATTTACATTATTTAATGTGTGTTTTGTATATGTATTTTTATGCAAATTTACTTCATTTTATGTGCATTTTTGTACATATATTTTAATGGAAATTTGCGTTATTATATGTGTATCTTGTATATGTTTTCACATACAAATATACATTAATTTATTGGTATTGTTTATCTATTTTGATACGAATTACATTATTATATGTGTATTTTGTACATATTTTTTTTATACGTATATAAAGTATTTAATGAGTATTTTGTTTATATATTTTTATACAAATTTACGTTATTATATGTGTATTTGTATAAATATTTTGATACAAATTTACATAATTTTATGTATTATGTATATATTTTTTAATTCAAATTTTACGTGTATTTTGTATATCTATTTTCATACAAATTTAATTACTTTTGTGTATTTTTCTATATAATTTTATACAAATGTACGTTATTTTATGTGTATTTTCTATATTTATATTTATACAAATACACATTTTTTATTGGTATTTTGTCTTTTTATTTTGATTCGAATTTACATTATTTTATGTGTATTTTGTATACATTTTTTTTATACGTATTTACTTCATTTTATGTGTATTTTGTATATATATTTTTTTATAGAAATCTACGTTATTTTATGTGCATTCGTATATATATTTTGGAACAAATTTACATTGTTTTATATGTATTTTGCATATATATTTCAATACAAATTTACCTTATTATATTTTTTTTTTGTATATTTATTTTTGTATTTTGGTATTTATTTTTATAAATAAAAAAAATGCTTTATTTTACGAGTGTTTTGCTTCTTTATTTCCATAAAATTTACATTATTTTATTAATATTCTGTGTATTTATTTTGATACGATTGTACATTATTCTATTTGTGTTTTGTATATATTTTTTTTATACAAATTTACGTTATTTTAAGTGTATTTGTTTATGTATTTTCATTCAAATTTACATTATTTTATGTGTATTTTGAATATGTATTTGAATACAAATTTACCTAATTTTATGTGTATTTTGTATATTTATTTTCATACAAATTTACATTATTTTTGTGTATTTTTGTATATAGTTTGATACAAATTTAGATTCTTTTATGTGTATTTTGTATATCTATTTTCATACAAATACACATTCTTTTATTGATATTTTGTTTATTTATTTAGACGCGAGTTTACATTATTTAATGTGTAATTTGTATATATATTTTTATACGTATTTACATCATTTCATGTGTATTTTGTATATATATTCCTATAGAAATCTACGTAATTTTATGTTTATTCGTATATATATTTTGAAACAAAATTACATTGTTTTACGTGTATTTTGCATATTTTTTCAATACAAATCTATCTTGTTGTATGTGCATTTTGTATATTAATTTTAATAGAAATTTAATTATTCTATGTGTATTTTTGTATATGTATTTTTAAAAAAATATGCTTTATTTTATGGGTATTTTGCATCTTTATTTTCATACAAATTTAAATTATTTTATTGATATTCTGTGTATTTATTTTGATACTATTTTACATTATTCTATGTGTATTTTGTATATATATTTTATACAAATGTACGTTATTTTATATGTATTTGTTTTCAATTCATACAAATTTACATTATTTTATGTGTATTTTGTGCATGTATTTAAAAACAAATTTAACTAATTATATGTGTATTTTGTATATCTATTTTCATACAAATTGATATTATATTTTTATACAAATTTTCGTTATATTATGTGTATTTTGTATATTTATTTTCCTACAAATATACGTATTTTATCGGAATTTTGTTTATTTATTTTGATACGAATTTACATTATTTTAGGTGTATTTGGTATATATATTTTTATACTTATTTACATCATTTTATATGCATTGTATATGTATATTTTCATAGAAATTTACTCTATTTTATGTGTATTCGTATATATATTTTGAAACAAATTTACATTATTTATGTGTATTTTGCATATCTATTTCAATACAAATTTACTTTATTGTATGTGCATTTTGTATATTTATTTTAATACAAATTAAATTATTTTATGTGTATTTTTGTATATATATTTTTATGCAAATATGCGTTATTATATGGGTATTTTGCATCTTTATTTTCATACAAATTTACATTATTTTATTGATATTCTGTTTATTTATTTTGATACGATTTAACATTATTCTATGTGTATTTTGTATATATATTTTTTATATAAATATATATATATATATATATATATATATATATATATATATATATATATATATATATATATATATATATATATATATATATATATATATATATGTATATATATATATATATATATATATATATATATATATATATATATATATATATATATATATATATATATATATATATATATATATATATATATATATATATATATATATATATATATATAGATATATATATATATATATATATATATATATATATATATATATATATATATATATATATATATATATATATATATTTTTTTTTTTTTTTACTTTATGTGTATTCGTTTTCATTTCATACAAATTTACATTATTTTGTGTGAATTTTGTACAAGTATTTAAGTACAAATTTAACTAGTTATATGTGTATTTTGTATATCTATTTTCATACAAATTTAAATTATTTTTGTTTATTTTTGTATATATTTTTATATAAATTTTCGTTACTTTATGTGTATTTTGTATATTTATTTTCCTTCAAATATACGTTCTTTTATCGGAATTTTTTTTAACTTATTTTGATACGAATTTATATTATTTGAGTCATAATTGGTATATATATTTTTATACTTATTTACATCATTTTAAATGTATTTTGTATGTATATTTTCATCGAAATTTACTCTATTTTATGAGTATTCGTATATATATATATATATATATATATATATATATATATATATATATATATATATATATATATATATATATATATATATATATATATATATATATATATATATATATATATATATATATATATATATATATATATATATATATAGATACAAATTTACATTATTGATGGTTATTTTGCATATCTATATCAATACAAATTTACTTTATTGTGTGTGCATTTTGTATATATATTTTTTTCCAAATTTACGTTATTTTATGTGTATTTGTTTATATATTTTCATACAAATTTACATTATTTATGTGTGTTTTGTATATGTATTTCAATACAAATTTGCCTAACTTTATGTGTATTTTGCATATCTATTTTCAAACAAATTTATATTATTTTTGTGTATTTTTTTATATATTTTTATACAAATTTTAGTTATTTTATTTGTATTTTGTGTATATATTTTCCTACAAATATACATTCTTTTATTGGAATTTTGTTTATTTATTTTGATACGAGTTTACATTATTTTATGAGTATTTTGTATATATATTTTTCTACGTATTTACATTTTTTATGTGTATTTTGTGTATATATTTTCATAAAAAATTTACATTATTTTATTGATATTCTGTTTATTTATTTTTATACGATTTAACATTATTTTATGAGAATTTTGTATATATATTTTATACATATTTAAAATACATAATGTATATTTTGTATATATATTTTTTTCCAAATTTACGTTATTTTATGTGTATTTGATTATATTTTTTCATACAAATTTACATTATTTATGTGTGTTTTGTATATGTATTTCAATACAAATTTGCCTAACTTTATGTGTATTTTGCATATCTATTTCCAAACATTTAAATTATTTTTGTGTATTTTTTTATATATTCTTAAACATATTTTAGTTATTTTATTTGTATTTTGTATTTATATTTTCCTACAAATATACATTCTTTTATTGGAATTTTGTTTATTTATTATGATACGAATTTACCTTATTTTACGTGTATTTTGTATATATATTTTTAAACGTATTTACATCATTTTATGTGTATTTTTTATATATATTTTCATAGAAATTTACGTTATTTTATGTGTTCTCGTATTTATATTTTAATACAAATTTACATTATTTGATGTGTATTTAGCATATCTATTTCAATACAGATTTATCTTATTGTATGTGCATTTTGTATATTTATTTTAATACAAATTTAACTATTTTTTGTGTATTTTTGCATATATATTTTTATACAAATATGCGTTATTTTATGGGTATTTTGCTTCTTTATTTTCATAGAAATTTACATTATTTTATTGATATTCTGTTCATTTATTTTGATACGATTTTACATTATTCTATGTGTATTTTGCATATATTTTTTTTTTTAAATTTCCTTAATTTAATATGTATTTTGTATATATATTTTATACAAATTTACGTTACGTTACGTTACGTTACGTTACGTGTATTTGTCATGTTGACACAAATTTACAATATGTTATGGGTATTTTGTATATATATTTCAAAAGAAATTTACCTAGTTTTATTTGTATTTTGTATATCTATTTTCATACAAATTCAAATGATTTCTGTTTTTTTTTTTGTATATATTTTAATACAAATTTTACTTATGTTATGTGTATTTTGTAATTTTTTTTTATTCAAATATATATTATTTTATTGGTATTTTGTTGATTTATTTTGATACGAATTTACATTATTTTATATGTACTTTGTATATATATTTTTATACATTATTTAATGTTTATTTTGAATATATATTTTTATACTAATTCATGTTATTTTATGTGTATTTGTATATATATTTTCATACAAATTATTATTATTTCATGTGTATTTTTACATATATTTCATTACAAATTAACCTTATTTTATGTTTATTTTGTATATTTATTTCATTCAATTTTAAATTATTTCATGTGTATATTTGTATTTGTATTTAGGTTATTTTATGTGTATTTTCTATATATATTTTCATCCAAAATTACATTATTTTATTGGTATTTTTTTATTTAATTCGATACGAATTTAGAATATTTGATAGGTATTTTGTATACATATTTTTATACTCATTTACATTATCTAATGTGTGTTTTGTATATATATTTTTATGCAAATTTATTTTATGTGCATTTTTGTACATATATTTTTATAGAAATCTTCGTTATTTTATGTGTATTTTGTATATGTTTTCTCATACAAATTTATTATTTTATTGGTATTTTGTTTATCTATTTTGATACGAATTACATGATTATATGTGTATTTTGTACATATTTTTTTATACGTATTTACATTATTTAATATATATTTTGTTAATATATTTTTATACAAATTTACGTTATAATATGTGTATTTGTATAAATATTTTGATACAAATATACTTTATTTTATGTATTTTGTATATATATTTCAACTCAAATTTAGCTTATTTTTTGTGTATTTTGTATATCTATTTTCATACAAATTTAATTACTTCTGTGTATTTTTGTATATAGTTTTATATAAATTTACGTTATTTTATGTGTATTTTGTATATTTATATTTATACAAATACACATTCTTTTATTGGTATTTTGTTTATTTATTTTGATACGAATTTACATTATTTTATGTGTATTTTGTATACATTTTTTATACGTATTTACTTCATTTTATGTGTATTTTGTATATATATTTTTATAGAAATCTACGTTATTTTATGTGTATTCGTATATATATTTTGAAACAAATTTACATTGTTTTATTTGTATTTTGCATATCTATTTCAATACAAATTTACGTTATTGTATGTGTATTTTGTATATTTATTTTAATACAAATTTAATTTTTATGTGTATTTTGGTATATATATTTTTAAAAAAAATCGTAATTTTATGGGCATTTTGCTTCTTTATTTTCATACTCATTTACATTATTTTATTAATATTTTGTGTATTTATTTTGATACGATTTTGCATTATTCTATTTGAGTTTTGTATGCATTTTTTAATACATAGTTACATTATTTAATTTGTATTTTGTATGTATATTTTTAACAAAATTTACGTTATTTTAAGAGTATTTGTTTACGTATTTTCATTCAAATTTATATTATTCTGTTTATTTTGTATATGTATTTCAATACAAGTTTACCTAATCTTATGTGTATTTTGTATGTTTATTTTCATACAAATTTAAACTATTTTTGTGTATTTTTGTATGTATTTTTTATATATATTTTTATAGAAATATACATTGTTTTATGTGTGTTTTGCATATCTATTTCAATACAAATTTACCATATTGTTTGTTCATTTTGTTTATTAATTTTGAAACAAATTTAATTATTCTTTGTGTATTTTTGTATATGTATTTATAAAAAATTATGCTTTATTTTATGGTTATTTTGCATCTTTATTTCATACAAATTTTCATTATTTTATTGACATTCTGTGTATTTATTTGGATACAATTTTACATTATTCTATGTGTATTTTGTATATATATTTTATAAAAATGTAAGCTAAATTTCAATTGAAATATATATACAAAATACATAAAATAATGTAAATTTGTATCAAAATATTTATACAAATGCACATATAATAACGTAAATTTAAAAAAAATATATATAAACAAAATACACATTAAAAATGTAAATACGTATAAAAAATATATATACAAAATACACATATAATCATCTAATTCGTATCAAAATAAATAAACAAAATACCAATAAAATAATGTAAATTTGTGTTAGAAAACATATTCAAAATACACATAAAATAACGCAAATTTCTATAAAAATATATGTACAAAAATGCACATAAAATAAAGTAAATTTGCATAAAAATATATATACAAAACACACATTAGATAATGTAAATGAGTAAAATGAATTGAAATATATATACAAAATACATAAAATAATGTAATTTTGGATGAAAATATATATAGAAAATACATATAAAATAACCTAAATACAAATACAAATATACACATAAAATAATTTAAAATGAAATGAAATAAATATAAAAAATAAACATAAAATAAGGTGAATTTGAAATGAAATATATGTAAAAAAACACATAAAATAATACAAATTTGAATAAAAATATATATACAAATACACATAAAATAACATGAATTTGTATAAAATTTGTATAAAAATATATACGAATACACACAATAAAATAACGTAATTTTGCATCTCTATTTTTTTACAAATTTACATTGTGTTATTGATATTCTGTTTATTTATTTTGATACGATTTAACATTATTCTACGAGTATTTTGTATATATATATATATACATATTTATATATATTTATATGTATATATATATATATATATATCCAAATTTACATTATTTTATGTATTTTGTATATATTTATACAAATTTACATAATTTTATGTGTATTTTGTATATCTATTTTCAAACAAATTTAAATTATTTAATGTATTTTGTATATATTTTATACAAATTTAGTTATTTTATTTGTATTTTTGTATATATATTTTCCACAAATATACATTCATTATTGCAATTTTGTTTAATTATTTTGACAATTTCCATTACTTTATGTGTGTTTTGTATATATATGTTTACGTGTAACGAAAATTTATATAAAATATATACAAAACATATAAAAACGCTAATTTCTTTGAAAATATATATACAAAATATACATGAAATAAATATAATTTTATATATATATATATACAAATATATATAAATATATATATATATATATATATATATATATATATATATATATATATATATATATATATATATATATATAAATTATATAAAATAATGTATATTTGAATGAAAGTATATATAGAAAATACACATAAAATAACCTAAATTTGTACAAATATATATACAAAATACACATAAAACTATTTAAATTTGTATGAAATGAATATTTCAAATACATAATAATATAAATTTGTAATAAATATATGTAAAAATACATAAAATATATATAATTATAAAATTTACATATTTATAAAATATATATACATAATATACATTCAATAATTAAATTTGTATAAAATTAATATATATATACACATAAAATAAATATAAATTTTAATTTAATATATATACAAATACATAAATAATGTAAATTTGTAAAAATATATATACAAAATACACATAAATAACGTAGATTTCTATCAAAATATATAAATAAAATGCACTTAGAATGTATGTAAACGTATAAAATATATATACAAAATAGACATTAAATAATGTAAATTCGTGTCAAAATAATTAAACAAAATATCAATAAAAGAATGTGTATTTGTATGAAAATACATATACAAAATACTAATAAAATAATGTAAATTTGTATAAAACTATGTAAATTTGTATGAAAATATATAAACAAATACACATAAAATAACGTAAATTTGGATAAAATATATATACAAAATATACATTAAATAATATAAATATGTATAAAAATATATATACAAAATACACATAGAATAATGTTATATAGTATCAAAATAAATAAACAGAATATTAATTAAATAATGTAAATTTGTATGAAAATAAAGATGCAAAATACCCATATAATAACGCATATTTGCATAAAAATATATATACAAAAATACACATGAAATAATTAAATTTGTATTGAAATAAATATACAATAAAGTAAATTTGTATTGAAATAGATATGTAAATCAATAATGTAAATTTGTATCAAAATATATATACGAATACACATAAAATAGAGTAAATTTCTAAGAAAATACACATACACATAAACTTATGTAAATAGTAAAAAATATATACCAAATACACCTAAAATAATGTAAATTCGTATCAAAATAAATAAACAAAATTCCGATGAAAAAACGTATATTTGTAGGAAAATAAATACCCAAAATATACAAAAAATAACGAAAATTTGTATAAAATTTATACAAAAAAAACACAAAAATAATTTCAATTTGTATGAAAATAGATATACAAAATACACATATAATTAGTTAAATTTGTCTTTAAATACATGTACAAAATACATATAAAATAATGTAAATTTTTATGAAATGAAAACATAAACATAAAATAACGTACATTTGTACAAAATATATATACAAAATTCACATAGAATAATGTAAAATCGTTTAAAAAAAATAAACAGAATATCAATATAATAATGTAAATTTGTATGAATATAAAGATGCAAAATACATATAAAATAAAGCATATTTTTTATAAAATAACATATAAAAAAATACACAGAGAATAATTAAATTTGTATTAAAATTAATATACAAAATGCATATACAATAAGGTAAATTTGTGTTGAAAAAATATGCAAAATACACATAAAACAGTGTAAATTTGTTTCAAAATCTATATACGAATACACATAAATCAACGTAGATTTATATAGAAATATATCTACAAAATACACATGAAATGATGTAAATACGTATAAAAATATATATACAAAATACACATTACATAATGTAAATTCGCGACAAAATAAAAAAACAAAAATATCAATAAAAGAATGTGTATTTGTATGAAAATAGATATACAAAAATACACAAAAATAATTTAAATTTGTATGAAAATATATATACAAAATACACATAAAATTAGGTAAATTTGTATTGAAATACATTTACAAAATACACATAAAATAATGTAAATTTGAATGGAAATATATAAACAAATACACTTAAAATAACGTAGATTTGTATAAAATATAAATACAAAATACACATTAAATAATGTAAATATGTATACAAAAATATATACAAAACACAAAGAGAATAATTTAAAATCGTATCAAAATAAATACACAGAATATTAATAAAATAATGTAAATTTGTATGAAAATTAAGATGCAAAATACCCATAAAATAGCGCATTTTTTATAAAAAATATATATACCAAAACACACATAAAATATTTGAATTTGTATTAAAATAAATATACGAAATGCACACACAATAAGGTAAATTTCTATTGAAATAGATATGCAAAATACATATAAAACAATGTAAATTTGTTTCAAAATATATATACGAACCCACATAAAATAACGTAGATTTCTATAAAAATATATATACAAAATACATATAAAATGAACTAAATATGTATAAAAAAATGTATACAAAATATAGATAAAATAATGTAAACTCGTATCAAAATAAATAAATAAAATACTAATAAAAGAATGTGTATTTGTAAAAATATAAATATACAAAATACACATGAAATAACGTAAATTTATATAATACTATATACATAAATACACAGAGGTAATTAAATTTGTATGGAAATAGATATACAAAATACACATAAAATAAGCTAAATTTGAATTGAAATATATATACAAAATACATAAAATTATGTAAATTTGTATCAAAATATTTATAGAAATACACATATAATAACGTAAATTTGTATAAAAATATATACATTCAAAAACAAATAGAATAATGTAAATCGTATCAAAATAAATACACAAATAATAAAATAATGTAAATTTGTATGAGAAATAATATGCAAAATACCATAAAATAACGCATTTCTTATAAAAATATATATACCAAAATACATAAAATATTTAAATTTATTGAAATAAATATACAAAATGCACATACAATAAGGTAAACTTCTGTTGAAAGAGATATGCAAAAATACATTTAAAAAATTGTAAATTTGTTTCAAAATATATATACGAATACACATAAAATAACGTAGATTTCTATAAAAATATATATACAAAATACACATAAAATTAGGTAAATACGTATAAAAAAATGTAAACAAAATACACATAAAATAATATAAAATCGAAACAAAATAAATAAACAAAATACCAATAAAAGAATGTGTATTTGTTCTGTGTATTTTTGTATATAGTTTTATACAAATTTACGATATTTTATGTGTATTTTGTATATTTATATTTATACAAATACACATTCTTTTACTGGTATTTTGTTTATTTATTTTGATACGATTTTTATGTGTATTTTGTGTTCATTTTTTAATACGTATTTACTTAATTTTATGTGTATTTTGTATATATTTTTATAGAAATCAACGTTATTTTATGTGTATTCGTATAAATATTTTGAAACAAATTTACATTGTTTTATATGTATTTTGCATATCTATTTCAATACAAATTTACCTTACAGTATGTGCATTTTTTATATTTATTTTGATACAAATTTTAATATTTTATGTGTATTTTGGTATATATATTTTTATAAAAAATGCGTTATTTTATGGCTATTTTGCATCTTTATTTTCATACAAATCTACATTATTTAATTAATATTCTGTGTATTTATTTTGATACGATTTTACATTATTCTATTTGTGTTTTGTTTATATTTTTTTATACATATTTGCATTATTTAATTAGTATTTTGTATATATATTTGATACAAATTTACGGTATTTTAAGTGTATATGTTTATATATTTTCATTCAAATTTCCATTATTTTATGTGTATTTTGAATATGTATTTCAATACAAATTTACCTAATTTTATGTGTATTTTGTATATTTATTTTCATACAAATTTAAATTATTTTTGTGTATTTTTTTATATAGTTTTATACAAACTTAGGTTATTTTATGAGCATTTTGTATATCTATTTTCATACAAATACACATTCTTTTATTGATATTTTGTTTATTTATTTTGACGAGAATTTAAATTATTTAATGTGTATTTTGTATATATATATATTTTTATACGTATTTACATCATTTCATGTGTATTTTGTATA
The DNA here is from genome assembly GCF_024679095.1 of Eriocheir sinensis. Lineage (NCBI taxonomy): Eukaryota > Metazoa > Arthropoda > Malacostraca > Decapoda > Varunidae > Eriocheir > Eriocheir sinensis. Next base: position 162,593 of record NW_026111613.1, on the reverse strand, counting down.
TATATTTCTATAGAAATCTACGTTATTTTATGTGTATTCGTATATAGATTTTTAAGCAAATTTACGCTTTAATGTGCATTTTGTATATTTTTCAGTACAAATTTACCTTATTGTCCGCGCATTTTGTATATTAATGTTAATACAAATTTAATTATTCTATGTGTATTTTTGTATATGTATTTTTTAAAAAATATGCTTTATTTTATGGGTATTTTGCATCTTTATTTTCGTAAAAAATTACTTTATTTTATTGATATTCTGTGTATTTATTTTGATACGATTTTACATTATTCTATGTGTATTTTGCATATATTTTTCATTTAATTTAGCTTATTTTATGTGTATTTTGTATATCTATTTATTTTAATACAAAATCAAATATTTTATGTTTTTTCGTATATATATTTTTATAAAAAATGTGTTATTTTATGGGTATTTTGCATCTTAATTTTCATACAAATTTTCATTATTTTATTAATATTATCTGTATTTATTTTGATACGATTTTACATTATTTTATTTGTGTTTTGAATATATTTTTTTATACATATTTACATTATTTAATGTGTTTTTTGTATATATATATGATACAAATTTACGTTATTTTAAGTCTATATGTTTATATATTTTCATTCAAATTTACATTATTTTATGTGTATTTTGTATATGTATTTCAATACAAATTTACCTAATTTTATATATTTTTTGTATATTTATTTTCATACAAGTTTAAATTATTTTTGTGTATTTTTGTTTATAGTTTTATACAAATTTAGGTTATTTTATGTGTATTTTGTATATATATTTTCATACAAATACACATTCTTTTCATGATATTTTGTTTATTTATTTTAAAACGAATTAACATTATTTAATGTGTATTTTGTATATATATTTTTATACGTATTTACATTATTTCAAGTGTATTTTGTATATATATTTCTATAGAAATCTGCGTTATTTTATGTGTATTCGTATATATATTTTGAAACAAATTTACATTGTTTTATGTGTATTTTGCATATTTTTTCAATACAAATTTACCTTATTGTATGTGCATTTTGTATATTAATTTTAATACAAATTTGATTAATCTATGTGTATTTTTGTATATGTATTTTTATAAAAATATGCTTTATTTTATGGGTATTTTGCATCTCTATTTTCATACAAATTTACATTATTTTATTGATATTCTGTGTATTTATTTTAATATGATTTTACATTATTCTATGTGTATTTTTTATATATATTTTATATAAAATGTATTTGTTTTCATTTCATACAAATCTACATTATTTTATGTATTTTTGTACATGTATACATAAAATATTTAAATTTGTATTGAAATAAATATACAAAATGCACATACAATAAGGTAAACTTCTATTGAAAGAGATATGCAAAATACATATAAAACAAATGTAAATTTGTTTCAAAATATATACGAATACACATAAAATAACGTAGATTTCTATAAAAATATATATACAAAATACACATAAAATTAAGTAAATACGTATAAAAAAATGTAAACAAAATACACATAAAATAATGTAAACTCGAAACAAAATAATTAAACAAAATACCAATAAAAGAATGTGTATTTGTATAAATATAAATGTACAAAATACACATACAAAATAAACGTAAAATAAGGTAAATTTGTAATGAAATATATGTACAAAATACACATAAAATAATGTAAATTTATATGAAAATATATATACAAATACACATAAAATACCATGAATTTGTATTAAATTATATATTCAAAAAAATATTAAATAATGTAAATGCGTATAAAAATATATATACAAAGTACATATAAAATAAAGTAAATTCGTATAAATATAAATCAACAAAATACCAATGAAATAATATATATATTTGAATGAAAATAGATTTACAAAATACACATAACATAACTAAAATTTGTATTGAAATATATACAAAAATACATAAAAATAATTTGAGTTTGTATGAAAATAGATATTCAAAATACATTTAAAACTAGGTAAATTTCTTTTGAAATATATATACAAAATACCCGTAAAATATTGTAAATTTGTGTCAAAATATATAAACAAATACTCATAAAATAACTTAAAATAACGTAAATATGTATCAAATATATATACAAAAAACACATTAAATAATGTATATATGTATAAAAAAATATATACAAAACATAAATAAAATAATGTAAAATCGTATCAAAATAAATACAGAAAATATTAATAAAATAATGTAAATTTGTATGAAAATTAAGATGCAAAATACCCATAAAATAACGCATTTTTTATAAAAATATATATACGAAAAAACATAAAATATTTGATTTTGTATTAAAATAAATAGATATACATTCTTTTATTGGTATTTGTTTATTTATTTTGTTTCGAATTTACATTATTTTATGTGTATTTTGTTTACCTTTTTTTTATACGTATTTACTTAATTTTATGTGTATTTTGCATATATATTTTTATAGAAATCTACGTTATTTTATGTGTATTCGTATATATATTTTGAAACAAATTTACATTGTTTTATATGTATTTTTGCATATCTCTTTCAATAGTATGTGCATTTTGTATATTTATTTCAATACAAATTTAAATATTTTATGTGTATTTTGGTATATATATTTTTATAAGAAATGTGCTATTTGATGGGAATTTTGCATCATTATTTTCATACAAATTTACATTATTTTATTAATATTCGGTGTATTTATTTTGATACGATTTTACATTATTCTATTTGTTTTTTGTATATATTTTTTTTATACATATTTACATTATTTAAATGTATCTTGCATATATATTACATACAAATTTATTATCTATTATTTATTTTCATACAAATACACATTCTTTTCATGATATTTTGTTTATTTATTTTGTCACGAATTTACATTACTTAATATGTATTTTTTATATATATTTTTATACGTATTTACATAATTTCATGTGTTTTTCGTATATATATTTGTATAGAAATCTACGTTATCTTATGTGTATTCGTATATATATTTTGAAACAAATTTACACTTTTATTTGTATTTTGCGTTTTTTTTTCAATACAAATTTACCTTATTGTATGTGTGCATTTTGTATATTAATTTTAATTCAAATTTAATTATTCTATGTGTATTTTTGTATATGTATTTTTAAAAAAAATATGCTTTATCTTATGGGTATTTTGCATCTTTATTTTCATACAAATTTATATTATTTTATTGATATTCTGTGTACTTATTTTGATACGATTTTACATTATTCTATGTATAACAAAAATAAATACATACACAAAAATAGATATGCAAAATACATATAAACAATGTAAATTTGTTTTAAAATATATATACGAATAGACATGAAATAAGGTAGATTTCTATAAAAATATATATACAAAATACACATAAAATTAAGTAAATATGTATAAAAAATGTATACAAAATACTCATAAAATAATGTAAATTAGTATCAAAATAAATAAACAAAATACCAATAAAAGACTGTGTATTTTTATAAATATATATATACAAAATAACACATTAAATAATATAAATTTGTTTAAAACTATACAAAATACACATGAAATGATGTAAATACGTATAAAAATATATATACAAAATACACATTAAATAATGTAAATTCGCGTCAGAATAAATAAACAAAATATCAATAAAAGAATGTGTATTTGTATGAAAATAGATATACAAAATACACCTAAAATAACCTAAATTTGTATCAAACTATATACAAAAATACACAAAAATATTTTAAATTTGTATGAAAATAAATATACAAAATACACATAAAATTAGGTAAATTTGTATTGAAATACATACACAAAATACACATAAAATAATGTAAATTTGAATGAAAATACATAAACAAATGCACTTAAAATAACGTAAATTTGTATAAAAAAATATGTACAAAACACAAATAGAATAATGTAAAATCGTATCAAAATAAATACACAGAATATTAATAAAATAATGTAAATTTGTATGAAAATAAAGAAGCAAAATACCCATAAAATAACGCATTTTTTATTTATAAAATATATATACCAAAATACACATCAAAAAATTAAATTTGTATAAAATAAATATACAAAAAACACATACAATAAGGTAAATTTGTATTGAAATAGATATGCAAAATTCATATAAAACAATGTAAATTTGTTTCAAAATATATATACGAATACACATAAAATAACGTAGATTTCTATAAAAATATATATACAAAATACACATAAAATGAAGTAAATGCGTATAAAAAAATGTATACAAAATACACATAAAATAATGTAAAATCGTATCAAAATAAATAAACAAAATACCAATAAAAGAATGTGTATTTGTATGAATATAAATATACAAAATACACATAAAATAACGTAAATTTATATAAAACTATATACAAAATACACAGAAGTAATTGAATTTGTATGAAAATATACAAAATACACACGAAATAAGCTAAATTTGAATTGAAATATATATACAAAATACATGAAATAAAGTAAATTTGTATCAAAATATTTATACAAATACACATATAATAACGTAAATTTGTATGAAAATATATAAACAAAATACACATTAAATAATGTAAATACGTATAAAAAAATATGTACAAAATACACATATAATCATGTAATTCGTATCAAAATAAATAAACAAAATACGAATAAAATAATATAAATTTGTATGAATAAACGTTTATGTTGCATATTTTTTCAATACAAATTTACATTATTATATACGCATTTTGTATATTAATTTTAATACAAATCTAATTATTCGACGTGTATTTTTGTATCTGTATTTTTATAAACATATGCTTTATTTTTTGGGTATTTTGTATCTTTATTTTCATACAAATTTACATTATTTTATTGATATTCTGCTCATTCATTTTGATACGAATTGACATTATTCTATGCGTATTTTGTATATATTTTTCATACAAATTTACATTATTTTATGTTTAAAAATATGTACAAAATACACATATAATCATGTAATTCGTATCAAAATAAATAAACAAAATACCAATAAAATAATATAAATTTGTATGAGTAAACGTGTATGTTGCATATTTTTTCAATACAAATTTACCTTATTATATACGCATTTTGTGTATTAATTTTTATACAAATTTAATTATTCGATGTGTATTTTTGTATCTGTTTTTTTATAAACATATGCTTTATTTTTTGGGTATTTTGCATCTTTATTTTCATACAAATTTACGTTATTTTATTGATATTCTGCTCATTCATTTTGATACGAATTGACATTATTCTATGTGTATTTTGTATATATTTTTCATACAAATTTACGGTATTTTATGTGTATTTGTTTATATATTCTGACACAAATTCACAATATTTTATGGGTATTTTGTATATATATTTCAAAAGAAATTTACCTAGTTTTATGTGTATTTTGAATATCTATTTTCATACAAACTCAAATTATTTTTATGTATTTTTGTATATATTTCAATACAAATTTTAGTTATGTTATGTGGATTTTGTAAATCTATTTTCAATCAAATATATATTATTTTATTGGTATTTTGTTGATTTATATTGATACGAATTTACATTATTTTATATGTACTTTTTATATATATTTTTATACGCATTTACATTATTTAATATTTATTTTGAATATATAATTTTATACAAATTCATGGTATTTTATGTGTATTTGTATATATATTTTCATATAAATTTACATTATTTTATGTGTATTTTGTACATATATTTCATTACAAATTTACCTTATTTTATGTTTATTTTGTATGTGTATTTTGTACATTTATATTTATACAAATACACATTCTTTTATTGGTATTTTGTTTATTTATTTTGTTTCGAATTTATATTATTTTATGTGTATTTTGTTTACATTTTTTTATACGTATTTACCTAATTTTATGTGTATTTTGTATATATATTTTTATAGAAATCTACGTTATTTTATGCGTATTCGTATATATTTTGAAACAAATTTACTTTGTTTTATATGTATTTTTGCATATCTCTTTCAACAGAAGTTTACCTTATTGTATGTGCATTTTGTACATTTATTTCAATACAAATTTAAATATTTTATGTGTATTTTGGTATATATATTTTTATAAGAAATGCGCTATTTGATGGGAATTTTGCATCTTTATTTTCATACAAATTTACATCATTTTATTAATATTCGGTGTATTTATTTTGATACGATCTTACATTATTCTATTTGTTTTTTGTATATATATTTTTTATACACATTTACATTATTTAATGTATATCTTGCATATATATTTCATACAAATTTATTATATATTATTTATTTACATACAAAAACACTATATTTTCACGATATTGTGTTTATTTATTTTGACACGAACTTAAATTACTTATTTTTTATTATATATATATATATATATATATATATATATATATATATATATATATATATATATATATATATATATATATATATATATATATATATATATATATATATATATATATATATATATATATATATATATATATATATATATATATATATATATATATATATATATATATATATATATATATATATATATAATTTCATGTGTATTTTGTATATATATTTCTAGAAATCTACGTTATTTTATGTGTATTCGTATATATATTTTGAAACAAATTTACAATGTTTTATTTGTATTTTGCGTTTTTTTTCAATACAAATTTACCTTATTGTATGTGTGCATTTTGTATGTTAATTTTAATACAAATTTAATTATTCTATGTGTTTTTTTGTATATGTATTTTTAAAAAAAAAATATGCTTTATCTTATGGGTATTTTGCATCTTTGTTTTCATACAAATTTAAATTATTTTATTGATATTCTGTGTACTTATTTTGATACGATTTTACATTATTCTATATATAACAAAAATAAATACAGAATACACAAAAATAGATATGCAAAATACATATAAACAATGTAAATTTGTTTCAAAATAAATATATACGAATACACATGACATGGGTATTTTGAATCTTAATTTTCATACAAATTTACATTATTTTATTAATATTTTCTGTATTTATTTTGATACGATTTTACATTATTTTATTTGTGTTTTGTATATATTTTTTTATACATATTTACATTATTTAATGTGTTTTTTGTATATATATATTTGATACAAATTTTCGTTATTTTAAGTCTATATGTTTATATATTTTCATTCAAATTTACATTATTTTATGTGTATTTTGTATATGTATTTCAATACAAATTTACCTAATTTTATGTTTTTTGTATATTTATTTTCATACAAGTTTAAATTATTTTTGTTTATTTTTTGTATATAGTTTTATACAAATTTAGGTTATTTTATGTGTATTTTGTATATCTATTTTCATACAAATACACATTCTTTTCATGATATTTTTTTTATTTATTTGACACGAATTAACATTATTTAATGTGTATTTTTTATATATATTTTTATACGTATTAACATTATTTCAAGTGTATATTGTATATATATTTCTATAGAAATCTACGTTATTTTATGTGTATTTGTATATATCTTTTGAAACAAATTTACATTGTTTTATGTGTATTTTGCATATTTTTTCAATACAAATTTACATTATTGTTTGTGCATTTTGTATATTAATTTTAATACAAATTTGATTAATCTATGTGTATTTTTGTGTATGTATTTTTTATAAAAATATGCTTTATTTAATGGGTATTTTGCATCTTTATTTTCATACAAATTTACATTATTTTATTGATATTCTGTGTATTTATTTTAATATGATTTTACATTATTCTATGTGTATTTTGTATATATATTTTATATAAAATGTATTTGTTTTCATTTCATACAAATCTACATTATTTTATGTATTTTTTGTACAAGTATACACATAAAATATTTAAATTTGTATTGAAATAAATATACAAAATGCACATACAATAAGGTAAACTTCTATTGAAAGAGATATGCAAAAATACATATAAAACAATGTAAATTTGTTTCAAAATATATATACGAATACACATAAAATAACGTAGATTTATATAAAAATATATATTCAAAATACACATAAAATTAAGTAAATACGTATAAAAAAATGTAAACAAAATACACATAAAATAATGTAAACTCGACACAAAATAAAAAAAAAATACGAATAAAAGAATGTGTATTTGTATAAATATAAATGTACAAAATACACATACAAAATAAACATAAAATAAGGTAAATTTGTAATGAAATATATGTACAAAATACACATAAAATAATGTAAATTTATATGAAAATATATATACAAATACACATAAAATACCATGAATTTGTATAAAATTATATACTCAAAATAAATATTAAATAATGTAAATGCGTATAAAAATATATATACAAAGTACATATAAAATAATGTAAATTCGTATCAATATAAATCAACAAAATACCAATAAAATAATATATATTTGAATGAAAATAGATTTACAAAATACACATATTTGTATGAAAATAAAGATGCAAAATACCCACTAAATAACGCATTTTTAAAAAAATATATATATACCAAAATACACATGAAAAAGTTAATTTGTATTAAAATAAAAATAGAAAATACACATACAATAAGGTAAATCTGTATTGAAATAGATATTAAATAAAGCATATTTTTTTAGAAATACATATACAAAAATACACATAGAATAATTAAATTTGTATTAAAATTAATATACAAAATGCACGTACAATAAGGTAAATTTGTATTGAAAAAATATACAAAATGCACATTAAAGCGTAAATTTGTTTAAAAATCTATATACGAATACACATAAAATAACGTAGATTTCTATAGAAATATATATACAAAATACACATGAAATGATGTAAATACGTATAAAAATATATATATACAAAATACACATTAAATAATTTAAATTCTCGTCAAAATAAATAAACAAAATATCAATAAAAGAATGTGTATTTGTATGAAAATAGATATACAAAATACTCATAAAATAATCTAAGTTTGTATAAAACTATATACAAAAATACACAAAAATAATTTAAATTTGTATGAAAATAAATATACAAAATACACATAAAATTAGGTAAACTTGTATTGAAATACATATACAAAATACACATAAAATAATGGAAATTTGAATGAAAATATATAAACATATACACTTAAAATAACGTAAATTTGTATCAAATATATATACAATATACTAATTAAATAATGTAAATATGTAAAAAAAATATATACAAAACACAAATAGAATAATGTAAAATCGTATCAAAATAATTACACAGAATATTAATTAAATAATGTAAATTTATATGAAAATAAAGATGCAAAATAACCATAAAATAACGCATTTTTTATAAAAATATATATACCAAAAAACACATAAAATATTAAAATTTGTATTAAAATAAATATTAAAAATGCACATACTGTAAGGTAAATTTGTATTGAAATAGATATGCAAAATACATATAAAACAATGTAAATTTGTTTCAAAATATATATACGAATACACATAAAATAACGTTGATTTCTATAAAAATATATACAAAATACACATAAAATGAAGTAAATACGTATTAAAAAATGAATACAAAATACACATAAAAATCGTATCAAAATAAATAAACAAAATACCAGTAAAAGAATGTGTGTTTGTATAAATATAAATATACAAAATACACATAAAATATCGTAAATTTGTATAAAACTATATACAAAAATACACAGAACAAATACACATTCTTTTATTGGTAGTTTGTTTATTTATTTTGTTTCGAATTTATATTATTTTATGTGTATTTTGTTTACATTTTTTTATACGTATTTACCTAATTTTATGTGTATTTTGAATATATATTTTTATAGAAATCTACGTTATTTTATGTGTATTCGTATATATATTTTGAAACAAATTTACAATTTTTTATATGTATTTTTGCATATCTCTTTCAACAGAAGTTTACCTTATTTTATGTGCATTTTGTGTATTTATTTCAATACAAATTCAAATATTTTATGTGTATTTTGGTATATATATTTTTATAAGAAATGCGCTATTTGATGGGAATTTTGCATCTTTATTTTCATACAAATTTACATTATTTTATTAATATTCGGTGTATTTATTTTGATACGATTTTACATTATTCTATTTGTTTTTTTGTATATATATTTTTTATACATATTTACAATATTTAATGTGTATCTTGCATATATATTACATACAAATGTATTATCTACTATTTATTTTCATACAAATACACATTCTTTTCATGATATTTTGTTTATTTATTTTGTCACGAATTTACATTACTTAATATGTATTTTATATATATTTTTTTTATACGTATTTACATAATTTCATGTGTATTTTGTATATATATTTCTATAGAAATCTACGTTATTTTGTGTATTCGTATATATATTTTGAAACAAATTTACACTGTTTTATTTGTATTTTGCGTTTTTTTCAATACAAATTTACCTTATTGTATGTGTGCATTTTGTATATTAATTTTAATACAAATTTAATTATTCTATGTGTGTTTTTGTTTATGTATTTTTTAAAAAAAAATATGCTTTATCTTATGGGTATTTTGCATCTTTATTTTCATACAAATTTAAATTATTTTACTGATATTCTGTGTACCTGTTTTGATACGATTTTACATTATTCTATGTATAACAAAAATAAATTCAGAATACACAAAAATAGATATGCAAAATACATATAAACAATGTAAATTTGTTTCAAAATATATATACGAATACACATGAAATAAGGTAGATTTCTATAAAAATATATATACACATAAAATTAAGTAAATACATTATAATGTATACAAAATACACATAAAATAATGTAAATTAGTATCAAAATAAATAAACAAAATACCAATAAAAGAATGTGTATTTGTATAAATATATATATACAAAATACACTTTAAATAATATAAATTTGTTTAAAACTATACAAAGTACACATGAAATGATGTAAATTCGTATAAAAATATATATACAAATACACATTAAATAATGTAAATTCGCGTCAAAATAAATAAACAAAATATAAATAAAAGAATGTGTATTTGTATGAAAATAGATATACAAAATACTTTTTATAAAATTTCATTCAAATTTACATTATTTTTAATGTATTTTATATATGTATTTCAATACAAATTTACCTAATTTTATGTGTATTTCGTAGATTTATTTTCATACATATTTAAATTATTATTGTGTTTTTTTGTATATAGTTTTATACAAATTTCGGTTATTTTATGTGTATTTTCTATATCTAGTTTTATACAAATACACATTCTTTTATTGATATTTTGTTTATTTATTTTGACGCGAATTTACATTATTTAATGGCTTCCTTCAAATGAATAGACCATTTATTATTATTATTATTATTATTTTATTGCTATTTTGTTTATTCATTTTGATACGAATTACATGATTATATGTGTATTTTGTACATATTTTTTATACGTGTTTACATTGTTTAATGTGTATTTTGTTTATATATTTTTAAACAAATTAACGTTATTAAATGTGTTTTTGTGTAAATATTTTGATTCAAATTTACATTATTTTATGTATTTTGTATATACATTTCAATTCAAATTTAGCTTATTTTATTTTTATTTTGTATATATATTTTCATACAAATTTAATTACTTCTGTGTATTTTTGTATATAGTTTAATACAAATTTACGTTATTTTATGTGTATTTTGTATATTTATATTTAAACAAATACACATTCTTTTATTGGTATTTTGTTTATTTATTTTGATACGATTTTACATTATTTTATGTGTATTTTGTATACATTTGTTTAAACGTATTTACTTCTTTTTATGTGTATTTTGTATATATATTTTTATAGAAATCTACGTTATTTTGTGTGTATTCGTATATATATTTTGAAACAAATATACATTGTTTTATATGTATTTTGCATATCTATTTCAATACAAATTTACCTTATTGTATGTGCATTTTGTATATTTATTTTAATTCAAATTCAAATATTTTATGTGTATTTTGGTATATATATTTTTATAAAAAAAATGCGTTTCTCTATGGGTATTTTGCATCTTAATTTACATACAAATTTACATTATTTTATTAAGACTCTGTGTATTTATTTTGATACTATTTTACATTATTCAATTTGTGTTTTGTATATATATATTTTTATAGATATTTACATAATTTAATGTGTATTTTTTATATATATTTTATACAAATTTATGTAATTTTAGGTGTATTTTTTATATATTTTCATTCAAATTTAAATATTATTTTATGTGTATTTTGTATATGTATTTCAATACAAATCTATCTAATTCCATGTATATTTTGTACATGTATTTAAATACAAATTTATTTAATTATATGAGTATTTTGTATATCTATTTTCATACAAATTGAAATTAATTTTGTGTATTTTTGTATATATTTTTATACAAATATATTTTGTATATTTTTTTCCTACATATATACGTTCTTTTATCGTGGTTTTGTTTATTTATTTTTATACGAATTTACATTATTTTAGGTGTATTTGATATGTATATTTTTATACTTATTTATATCATTTTATTTGTGTTTTGAATATATATTTTCATAGAAATTTACTCTATTTTATGGGTATTCGTATATATATTTTGATACAAATTTACATTATTTATGTTTATTTTGCATATCTATTTCAATACAAATTTACCATATTGTATGTGTATTTTGTGTATTTATTTTAATACAAATTTAATTATTTTATGTGTATTTTTATAAAAATATGCGTTATTATTTGGGTATTTTGCATCTTTATTTTCATACAAATTTACATTATTTTATTGATATTCTGTTTATTTATTTTGATACGATTTTACATTATTCTATGTGTATACAAATTTACGTTATTATATGTGTATTTGTTTATTATTTTCTTTCAAATTTACATTATTTTATATGTATTTTGTATATGTATTTCAATACAAATTAAACTAATTTTATGTGTATTTTGTATATTTCTTTTCATACAAATTTAAATTATTTTTGTGTATTTTTGTATATAGTTTTATACATATTAAGGTTATTTTATGTACGGATTTACATTATTTAATGTGTGTTTTGTATATATATTTTTATCCAAAGTTACTTTATTTTACGTTCATTTTTGGACATATATTTTTATGGAAATTAGCGTTATTTTATATGTATTTGTATATGTTTTCTCATACAAATTTACATTATTTCATTGACATTTTGTTTATTTAGTTTGATACGAATTACATGATTATATGTGTATTTTGTACATATTTTTTATACGTATTTACATTACTTAATGTGTATTTTGTTTATATATTTTTAAATAAATTTACGTTATTATATGTATTTTTATAAATATTTTGATACAAATTTACATTATTTTATGTATTTTCTTTATACATTTCAATTCAAATTTAGCTTATTTTATCTGTATTTTGTATATCTACTTTCATACGAATTTAATAATTTCTGTGTATTTTTGTATATAGTTTTATAAAAATTTACGTTATTTTATGTGTATTTTGTATATTTATATTTATACAAATACACATTCTTTTATTGGTATTTTGTTTATTTATATTGATACGAATTTACATAATTTTGTGTATTTTGTATACATTTTCTTATACGTATTTACATCATTTTATGTGTATTTTGTATATATATTTTTATACAAATCTACGTTATTTTCTGTGTATTCGTATATATATTTTGAAACAAATTTACATTGTTTTATATGTATTTTGCATATCTATTCCAATACAGATTTACCTTATTGTATGTGTATTTTGTATATTTATTTTAATACAAATAAATTTTTTCATGTGTATTTTGGTATATATATTTTTATAAAAAAAATGCGTTATTTAATGGGTATTTTGCATCTTTATTTTCATACAAATTTTCATTGTTTTATTAATATTCAGTGTATTTATTTTGATACGATTTTACATTATTGTATTTGTGTTTTGTATATATTTTTTTATACATATTTACATTATTTAATGTGTATTTTCTATATTTTAAAACAAATTTACGTTATTTTATGCGCATCTGTTAAAATATTTTGATACAAATTTACCTTATTTTATGTATTTTGTTTATATATTTTAATACAAATTTAGTTTATTTTATGTATATTTTGTATATCTATTTTCATTCGTATCAAAATAAATAAACAAAATAGCAATAAAATAATGTAAATTTGTATGAGAAAACATATACAAATACACATAAAATAACGCAAATTTCTAAAAAAATATATGTACTAAAATGCACATAAAATAAAGTAAATTTGCATAAAAATATATATACAAAACACACATTAAATAATGTAAATGCGTACATAAAATAACCTAAATTTGTATAAAACTATATACAAAAATACACAAAAAATTTTAAAATTTGTATGAAAAGAAATATACAAAATACACATAAAATTACGTAAATTTGTATTGAAATACATATACAAAATACAGATAAAATAATGTAAATTTGAATGAAAATATATAAACAAATACACTTACAATAACGTAAATTTGCATAAAATATATATGCAAGATACACATTAAATAATATAAATGTGTATAAAAAAATATATACAAAAAAGAAATAGAATAATGTAAAATCCTATCAATATAAATACACAGAATATCAATAAAATAATGTAAATTTGTATGAAAAGAAAGATGCAAAATTAGCATAAAATAGCGCATTTTTTATAAAAATATATATACCAAAATACACATAAAATATTTAAATTTGTATTGAAATAAATATACAAAATGCATATACAGTAAGGTAAATATGTATTGAAAGAGATATTCAAAAATACATATAAAACAAAGTTAATTTGTTTCAAAATATATACGAATACACATAAAATAACGTAGATTTCTATAGAAATATATATACAAAATACACATGAAATTATGTAAATACGTATAAAAATATATATACAAAATACATATCTAGGTAAATTCGTGTCAAAATAAATAAACAAAATATTATGAAAAGAATATGTATTTGCATGAAAATAAATAATAGATAATAAATTTGTATGAAATATATATGCAAGATACACATTAAATAATGTAAATATGTAAAAAAAATATATATACAAAAAACAAATAGAATAATGTGAAATCGTAACAAAATAAATACACCGAATAATAATAAAATAATGTAAATTTGTATGAAAATAAAGATGCAAAATTCCCATCAAATAGCGCACTTCTTATAAAAATATATATACCAAAATACACATAAAATATTTAAATTTGTATTGAAATAAATATACAAAATGCACATACAATAAGGTAAACTTGTATTGAAAGAGATATGCAAAAATACATATAAAACAATGTAAATTTGTTTCAAAATATATATACGAATACACATAAAATAACGTATATTTCTACAAAAATATATATACAAAATACACATAAATTAAGTAAACACGTATAAAAATAGATATACAAAATACACATAGAATAATGTAAAATTGTTTTAAAAAAATAAACAGAATATAAATAAAATAATGTAAATTTGAATGAAAATAAAAATGCAAAATACCCATAAAATAAAGCATATTTTCATAAAAATACATATACAAAAATACACTAAGCATAATTAAATTTGTATTAAAATTAATATACAAAATACATGTACAATAAGGTAAATTTGTATTGAAAAAATATGCAAAATACACGTAAAACAGTGTAAATTTATTTCAAAATCTATATACGAATACTCATAAACGTAGATTTCTATAGAAATATATATACAAAATACACATCAAATGAAGTAAACACGTATAAATATATATATATATATATATATATATATATATATATATATATATATATATATATATATATATATATATATATATATATATATATATATATATATATATATATATATATATATATATATATATATATATATATATATATATATAATACACATTAAATAATGTAAATTCGCGTCAAAATAAATAAACAAAATATCAATAAAAGAAGGTGTATTTCTATGAAAATAGATATACAATATACATATAAAATCACCTAAATTTGTATAAAACTATATACAAAAATACACAAAAATAATTTTATTTTGTATGAAAATAAATATACAAAATACACATAAAATTAGGTAAATTTGTATTGAAATACATTTACAAAATACACATAAAATAATGTAAATTTGAATGAAAATATATAAACAAATACACTTATAATAACGTAAATTTGTATAAAATATATATAAAAAATAAACATTAAATAATGTAAATATGTATAAAAAAATATATACAAAACACAAATAGAAAAATATAAAATCGTATCAAAATAAATACACAGAATATTAATAAAATAATGTAAATTTGTATGAAAATTAAGATGCAAAATACCCATAAAATAACGCATTTTTTATAAAAATATTTATACCAAGACACACATAAAATATTTGAATTTGTATTAAAATAAATATACAAAATGCACATACAATAAGGTAAATTTGTATTGAAATAGATATGCAAAATACATATAAAACCATGTAAATATTTTTCAAAATAAATATACGAATACACATAAAATAACGTAGATTTCTATGAAAATAAATATACAAAATACACATAAAATGAAGTAAATACGTATAAAAAAAGGTATACAAAATACACTTAAAAAAATGTAAACTCGTATCAAAATAAATAAACAAAATACTAATAAAAGAATGTGTATTGTATAAATATAAATATACAAAATTCAAATAAAATAACGTAAATTTATATAAAACTATATGCAAAAACACACAAAAGTAATTAAATTTGTGTGTAAATAGATATACAAAATAGATGTGTATTTTGTATATTTATTTTCATACAAATTGAAATTATATTTGTTTATTTTTTTATATATGTTCAAACAAATTTTGTATATTTATTTATTTTTTCTACAAATATACCTTCTTTTATCTAAATTTTGTTTATTGAATTTGAAACGAATTTACCTTATTTTGTATATCTATTTTCATACAAATTATAATACTTCTGTGTATTTTTGTAATACACAGAAATACACTTAAAATAACGTAAATTTGTATAAAATATATATGCAAGATACACATTAAATAATGTAAATGTGTATAAAAAATATATATACAAAAAACAAATAGAATAATGTAAGATCGTATCAAAATAAACACACAGAATATCTATAAAATAATGTAAATTTGTATGAAAATATAGATACAAAATTCCCAAAAAATATCGCATTTTTTATAAAAATATATTTACCAAAATACACATAAAATATTTAAATTTGTATTGAAATAAATATACAAAATGCATATACAGTAAGGTAAATTTGTATTAAAAGAGATATTCAAAAATACATATAAAACAATGTAAATTTGTTTCAAAATATATATACGAATACACATAAAATAAAGTAGATTTCTATAGAAATATATGTAAAAAATACATATGAAATTATGTAAATACGTATAAAAATATATATACAAAATACATATCAAATAATGTAAACTGGTAGCGTACTGGGCTCACATTCACCGCGTGATGGACGACGCGGGTTCGAATCCCCACGCTACCACTCGGATTTTTCAGTCACCGCCGAGTGGCTTAAAACTACCCACATGCTCTCCTGAAGACCACCCATCAACCCAGACTCTAGAGGAAGCCGTCCAAGCGAATCAAGAACGAGTTCCGGGGGGCAGCATGAGCCAATGCAAGATGGCGCCACTATAAACACTCGCCTGCGCCAGAACGGGCTGGGCTGACCATCAGGCCCCACCTGGAAGAAGCCTTGGGCCGACCATCAGGCCCCACCAGGAAGATGCCTACCGGCGCAACAGGCAACGACGTAAAAAAAAAAAAAAAAAAAAAAAAATATCAAGAAAAGAATGTGTATTTGTATGAAAATAGATAATAGATAATAAATTTGTATAAAATATACATGCAAGATACACATTAAATAATGTAAATATGTATAAGAAAGTATATACAAAAAACAAATAGAATAACGTAACATCGTATCAAAATAAATGCACCGAATATTAATAAAATAATGTAAATTTGTATGAAAATAAAGATGCAAAATTCCCATAAAATAGCGCATTTCTTATAAAAATATATATACCAAAATACACATAAAATATTTAAATTTGCATTGAAATAAATATACAAAATGCACATACAATAAGGTAAATTTGTATTAAAAGAGATATGCAAAAATACATATAAAACAATGTAAATTTGTTTCAAAATATATATACGAATACAAATAAAAAAACGTAGATTTCTATAAAAATATATATATACAAAATACACATAAAATTAAGTAAATACGTATAAAAAAATGTATACAAAATACACATAAAATAATGTAATTTCGAATTAAAATAAATGTAAATTTGAAAGAAAATATAAAAACAAATACACTTAAAATAACGCAAATTTGTATAAAATATATATGCAAGATACACATTAAATAATGTAAATGTGTATAAAAAAATATATACAAAAAACAAATAGAATAATGTAAAATCGTATCAAAATAAATACACAGAATATCAATAAAATAATGTAAATTTGTATGAAAATAAAGATGCAAAATTCCCAAAAATTTTCGCATTTTTTATAAAAAGATATATACCAAAATACACATAAAATATTTAAATTTGTATTGAAATAAATACTCAAAATGCATATACAGTAAGGTAAATTTGTATTAAAAGAGATATTCAAAAATACATATAAAACAATGTAAATTTGTTTCAAAATATATATACGAATACACATAAAATAAACTAGATTTCTATTGAAATATATATACAAAATACATATGAAATTATGTAAATACGTATAAAAATATATATACAAAATACATATCAAATAATGTAAATTTTTGTATATGTATTTTTAAAAAAAATATGCTTTATTTTATGGGTATTTTGCATCTTTATTTTCATACAAATTTACGTTATTTTATTGATATTCTGCTGATTCATTTTGATACGATTTGACATTATTCTATGTGTATTTTGTATATATTTTTCATAGAAATTTACGTTATTTTATGTGTATTTGTTTATATATTTTGACACAAATTTACAATATTTTATGGGTATTTTGTATATATATTTCAAAAGAAATTTACCTAGTTTTATGTGTATTTTGAATATCTATTTTCGTACAAACTCAAATTATTTATATGTATTTTTGTATATATTTCAATACAAATTTTAGTTATGTTATGTGTATTTTGTAAATCTATTTTCATTCAAATATATATTATTTTATTGGTATTTTGTTGATTTATATTGATACGAATTTACATTATTTTATATGTACTTTTTATATATATTTTTATACGCATTTACATTATTTAATATTTATTTTGAATGTATAATTTTATACAAATTCATAGTATTTTATGTGTATTTGTATATATTTTTCATATAAATTTACATTATTTTATGTGTATTTTGTACATATATTTCATTACAAATTTACCTTATTTTATGTTTATTTTGTATGTGTATTTTGTACATTTATATTTATACACGTTTACTCATACAAATTTATATTATTTTATTGGTATTTTGTTTATTTATTTTGATACGAATTACATGATTATATGTGTATTTTGTACACATTTTTTTTATACGTATTTACATTATTTAATGTGTATTTTGTTTATATATATTCATACAAATTTACGTTATTATATGTGTATTTGTATAAACATTTTGATACAAATTTTCTTTATTTTATGTATTTTGTATATATATTTCAATTCAAATTTAGCTTATTTTGTGTGTATTTTGTATATATTTTCATACAAATTTAATTACTTCTGTGTATTTTTGTATATAGTTTTATATAAATTTACGTTATTTAAGTGTATTTTGTATATTTATATTTATACAAATACACATTCTTTTATTTGTATTTTGTTTATTTATTTTGATACGAATTTACATTATTCTATGTGTATTTTGCATACATTTTTTTATACGTATTTACTTCATTTTAGGAGTATTTTGTATATATATTTTTTATAGAAATCTACGTTATTTTATGTGTATTCGTATACATATTTTGAAACAAATTAACATTGCTTTATATGTATTTTGCATATCTATTTCAATACAAATTTACATTATTGTACATATAAAACAATGTAAATTTGTTTCAAAATATATGTACGAATACAAATCAAATAACGTAGATTTCTATAAAAATATATATACAAAATACACATAAAATTAAGTAAATACGTATAAAAAAATGTAAACAAAATACACATAAAATAATGTAAATTCGAAATAAAATAAATAAACAAAATACCAATAAAAAAACGTGTATTTGTATAAATATAAATGTACAAAATACACATACAAAATAAACATAAAATAAGGTAAATTTGTAATGAAATATATGAACAAAATACACATAAAATAATGTAAATTTATATAAAAATATGTATACAAATACACATAAAATACCATGAATTTGTATAAAATTATATATTCAAAATAAATATTAAATAACGTAAATGCGTATAAAAATATATATATAAAGTACATATAAAATAATGTAAATTCGTATCAATATAAATGAACAAAATACCAATTGAATAATATATATTTGAATGAAAATAGATTTACAAAATACACATAACCTAACTAAAATTTGTATTGAAATATATACAAAAATACATAAAAATAATTTGAGTTTGTATGAAAATAGATATTCAAAATACACATAAAACTACGTAAATTTCTTTTGAAATATATATACAAAATACCCATAAAATATTGTAAATTTGTATGAAAAATATATACAAAATACACATAGAATAATGTCAAATCGTATCAAAATGAATGAGCAGAATATCAATAAAATAACGTAAATTTGTATGAAAATAAAGATGCAAAATACCCATAAAATAAAGCATATTTTTATAAAAATACATATAGAAAAATACACATAGAATAATTAAATTTGTATTAAAATTAATATACAAAATGCATATGCAATAAATTTAAATTTGATTATATTAAATTAAATAAATATACAAAATAAACATAAAAAAAGGTAAATTTGTAATAAAATATATGTAAGAATACACATGAAATAATATAAATTTGTATGAAAATATATATATACATATACACATAAAATAACATGAATTTGTATAAAATTTGTTTCAAAATATATACGAATACACACAATAAAATAACGTAAATTTTTATGAATATGTATATTTAAAATACACATAAAATAATTTAAATACGTAGAAAAATATATATACGAAATACACATAAAATAATGTAAATTCGTAAAAAATTAGATACACAAAATTCCAATACAAGAATGTATATTTGTAGGAAAATATATATACAAATAACTAGAATTTGTATAAAAATATATACAAAAATACACAAAAATAATTTAAATTTCTTTGAAAAAAGATATGCAAAATACACATAAAGTTAGGCAAATTTGTATTGAAATACATATACAAAACTCACATAAAATAATGTAAATTTGTATTAAAATATATAAACAAATACATATAAAATAACGTAAATTTGGATAAAATATATATACAAAATATACATTAAATATTTTAAATAAGTATAAAAATATATTATATTATATATTTTTTTATTGATATTTGCGTTATTTATGTGTATTTTGTATATGTTTTCTCATAGAAATTTACATTATTTTATTGGTATTTTGTCTATTTATTTTGATACGAAATATATGATTATTTGTGTATTTTGTACATTTTTTTATACGTATTTACATTATTTAATGTGTATTTTGTTTATATATTTTTATACAAATTTACGTTATTATATGTGTATTTGTATAAGTATTTTGATACAAATTTACATTAGATTATGTATTTTGTATATATATTTTAATTCAAATTTAGCTTATTTTATGTGTATTTTGTATATCTATTTATTTTAATACAAAATCAAATATTTTATGTTTTTTCGTATATATATTTTTTATAAAAAATGCGTTATTTTATGGGAATTTTGCATCTTAATTTTCATACAAATTTACATTATTTTATTAATATTTTCTGTATTTATTTTGATACGGTTTTACATTATTTTATTTGTGTTTTGTATATATTTTTTTTTACATATTTACATTATTTAATGTTTTTTTTTTTGTATATATATTTGATACAAATTTACGTTATTTTAAGTCTATATGTTTATATATTTTCATTCAAATTTACATTATTTTATGTGTATTTTGTATATGTATTTCAATACAAATTTACCTATTTGTATATGTTTTTTGTATATTTATTTTCATACAAGTTTAAATTATTTTTGTGTATTTTTGTATATAGTTTTACACAAATTTAGGTTATTTTATGAGTATTTTGTATATCTATTTTCATACAAATACACATTCTTTTCATATTTTGTTTATTTATTTTGACACGAATTAACATTATTTAATGTGTATTTTGTATATATATTTTTATACGTATTTACATTATTTCAAGTGTATTTTGTATATATATTTCTATAGAAATCTGCGTTATTTTATGTGTATTCGTATATATATTTTGAAACAAATTCACATTGTTTTATGTGTATTTTGCATATTTTTTTCAATACAAATTTACCTTATTGTATGTGCATTTTGTATATCAATTTTAATACAAATTTGATTAATCTATGTGTATTTTTGTATATGTATTTTTATAAAAATATGCTTTATTTTATGGGTATTTTGCATCTTTATTTTCATACAAATTTACATTATTTTATTGATATTCTGTGTATTTATTTTGATATGTTTTTACATTATTCTATGTGTATTTTGTATATATATTTTATATAAAATGTATTTGTTTTCATTTCATACAAATCTACATTATTTTATGTGTTTTTTGTACATATATTTAAATACAAATTTAACTAGTTATATGTGTATTTTGAATATCTATTTTGTATGTATATTTTCATAGAAATTTACTCTATTTTATGAGTATTCGTATATATATTTTGATACAAATTTACATTATTATGGTGTATTTTGCATATCTATTTCACTACAAATTTACTTTATTGTACGTGCATTTTGTATATTTATTTTAATACAAATTTAATTATTTTATATGTATTTTTGTATATATTTTTATGCAAATATGCGTTATTATATGGATATTTTGCATCTTTATTTTCATACAAATTTTCATTATTTTATTGATATTCTCTTTATTTATTTTGATACGATTTAACATTATTCTATGTGTTTTTTGTATATATTTTTTTATACATATTTACATTATTTAATGTTCATTTTGTATATATTTTATCCAAATTTACATTATTTTATGTGTATTTGTTTATATATTTTCATTCATATTTACATTATTTTATGTGTTTTTTGTATATATATTTTTCTACGTATTTAAATTATTTTATGTGTATTTTGTATATACATTTTCATAAAAAAATTACGTTATTTTATTGTGTGTATAAGTATATATTTTGATACAAATTTTATACAAATTCATGTTATTTAATGTGTATTTGTATATATATTTTCATACAAATTTATATTATTTTATGTGTATTTTTTCATATATTTCATTACAAATTTACCTTATTTTATGTTTATTTTGTATATTTATTTCATTCAATTTTAAATTATTTTATGTGTATATTTGTATTTGTATTTAGGTTATTTTATGTGTATTTTATATATATATTTTCATCCAAAATTACATTATTATATTGGTATTTTCTTAATTTAATTCGATACGAATTTAGATTATGGCATAGGTATTTTGTATACATATTTTTATACTCATTTACATTATCTAATGTGTGTTTTGTATATATATTTTTATGCAAATTTTTTTTATGTTCATTTTTGTACATATATTTTTATAGAAATTTGCGTTATTTTATGTATATAGTTTTATATAAATTTACGTTATTTTATGTGCATTTTGTATATTTATATTTATACAAATACACATTCTTTTATTCCTATATTGTTTATTTATATTTATACGAATTTACATTATTTTATGTGTATTTTGTATACATTTTTTTATATGTATTTACTTAATTTTATGTGTATTATTTTATGTGCATATATATTTTGAAACAAATTTACATAACATAACTAAAATTTGTATGAAAATATATACAAAAATACAAAGAAATAATTTGAGTTTGTATGAAAATAGATATACAAAATACACATAAAACTAGGTAAATTTCTTTTCAAATGTATATACAAAATACCCATAAAATATTTGTGTCAAAATATATAAACAAATACACATAAAATAACGTAAATTTGTATGAAAAATATATACAAAATACACATAGAATAATGTCAATTCCTATCAAAATGAATAAGCAGAATATCAATAAAATAATGTAAATTTGTATGAAAATAAAGATGCAAAATACCCAAAAAATAAAGAATAAGTTTATAAAAATACAGATACAAAAATACAGATCGAATAATTAAATTTGCATTAAAATTAATATACAAAATGAGTATATAATAAGGAAAATTTGTGTTGAAAAAATATGCAACATACACGTTTACTCATACAAATTTATATTATTTTATTGGTATTTTGTTTATTTATTTTGATACGAATTACATGATTATATGTGTATTTTGTACATAATTTTTTATACGTATTAACATTATTTAATGTGTATTTTGTTTATATATTTTCATACAAATTTACGTTATTATATGTGTATTTGTATAAATATTTTGATACAAACCTACTTTATTTCATGTATATTGTATATATATTTCAATTCAAATTTAGCCTATTTCGTGTGTATTTTGTATATATTTTCATACAAATTTAATTACTTCTGAGTATTTTTGTATATAGTTTTATATAAATATACGTTATTTTATGTGTATATTGTATATCTATATTCATACAAATACACATTCTTTTATTTGTATTTTGTTTATTTATTTTGATACGAATTTACATTATTTTATGATATACATTTATATATATTTTTATATATATATATATATATATATTTATAAGATATTTATATGATATTTATATGATATATATTTTATTTAATGTTCATTTTGTATATATATTTTATCCAAATTTACATTATTTTATGGGTATTTGTTTATATATTTTCATACAAATTTACATTATTTTATGTGTTTTTTGTATATATATTTTTCTACGTATTTAAATTATTTTATGTGTATTTTGTATATACATTTTCATAAAAAAATTACGTTATTTTATTGTGCGTATAAGTATATATTTTGATACAAATTTTATACAAATTCATGTTATTTAATGTGTATTTGTATATATATTTTCATACAAATTTATATTATTTTGTGTGTATTTTTTCATATATTTCATTACAAATTTACGTTATTTTATGTTTATTTTGTATATTTATTTCATTCAATTTTAAATTATTTTATGTGTATATTTGTATTTGTATTTAGGTTATTTTATGTGTATTTTGTATATATATTTTCATCCAAAATTACATTATTTTATTGGTATTTCTTAATTTAATTCGAATCGAATTTAGATTGTTTCATAGGTATTTTGTATACATATTTTTATACTCATTTACATTATCTAATGTGTGTTTTGTATATATATTTTTATGCAAATTTATTTACTGTTCATTTTTGTACATTTATTTTTATAGAAATTTGCGTTATTTTATGTATATAGTCTTATATAAATTTACGTTATTTTATGTGCATTTTGTATATTTATATTTATACAAATACACATTCTTTTATTGGTATATTGTTTATTTACATTTATACGAATTTACATTATTTTATATGTATTTGTATACATTTTTTATACATATTTACTTAATTTTATGTGTATTTTGTATATGTATTTTTATAGAAATCTACGTTATTTTATGTGTATTCGTATATATATTTTGAAACAAATTTACATTATTTTATATGTATTTTGCATATCTATTTCAATACAAATTTACCTTATTGTATGTGCATTTTGTATATTTATTTTAATACAGGTTCAAATATTTTGTGTATTTTGGTATCAATAATTTTATAAAAAATGCGTTATTTTATAGGTATTTTGCATCTTAATTTTCATTTTATATGTACTTTGTATATATATTTTTATATGCTTTTACATTATTTAATATTTATTTTGAATATATATTTTTATACAGATTCATGGTATTTTATGTGTATTTGTATATATATTTTCATATAAATTTACATTATTTTACATATATTTTATTACAAATCTACCTTATTTTATGTTTATTTTGTATGTGTATTTTGTATATTTATATTTATCCAAATACACATTCTTTTATTGGTATTTTGTTTATTTATTTTAATTCGAATTTACATTATTTTACGTGTATTTTGTATACATTTTTTTATACGTATTTACTTACTTTTATGTGTATTTTGTATATATATTTTTTATAGAAATCTACGTTTTTTTATTTGTATTCGTATATATATATTTTGAAACAAATTTACATTGTTTTATATGTATTTTTGAATATCTCTTTCAATACAAATTTACCTTATTGTATGTGCATTTTGTATATTTATTTCAATACAAATTTAAATATATTATGTGTATTTTGGTATATATATTTTTATAAGAAATGCGCTATTTTATGGGAATTTTGCATCTTTATTTTCATACAAATTTACATTATTTTATTAATATTCGGTGTATTTATTTTGATACGATTTTACATTATTCTATTTGTTTTTTGTATATACTTTTTTATACATATTTACATTATTTAATGTGTATCTTGCATATATATTTTATACAAATTTATTATCTATTATCTATTTTCATACAAATACACATTCTTTTCATGATATTTTGTTTATTTATTTTAACACGAATTTACATTATTTGATATGTATTTTGTATATATATTTTTATACGTATTTACATAATTTCTTATGCATTTTGTATATATATTTCTATAGAAATCTACTTTATTTTATGTGTATTCGTATATATATTTTTAAACAAATTTACATTGTTTTATATGTACTTTTGAATATCTCTTTCAATACAAATTTACCTTACTGTATATACATTTTGTATATTTATTTCAATACAAATTTAAATATTATATGTGTATTTTGGTATATATATTTTTATAAAAAATGCGATAATTTTTGGGAATTTTGCATCTTTATTTTCATACAAATTTACATTATTTTATTGATATTCTGTGTATTTATTTTGATACGATTTTACATTATTCGATTTGTTTTTTGTATATATTTTTTTATACACATTTACATTATTTAATGTGTATCTTGCATATATATTTTATACAAATTTACGTCATTTTAAGTTACATTATTTGATGTGTATTTTGTATATGTATTTCCATACAAATTTACCTAATTTTATGTGTATTTTGTATATTTCTTTTCAAATTTAAATTATTTTTATGTATTTTTGTATATAGTTTTATAGAAATTTAGGTTATTTTATGTACGCATTTACATTATTTAGTGTGTGTTTTGTATATATATTTTTATGCTAATTTACTTTATTTTATGTGCATTTTTGTACATATATTTTTATAGAAATTTGCGTTATTTGTATATTTTTTCTCATACAAATTTACATTATTTTATTGCTATTTTGTTTATTTATTTTGATACGAATTACATGATTATATGTGTATTTTGGACATATTTTTTATACGTATTTACATTACTTAATGTGTATTTTGTTTATATACTTTTAAACAAATCTACGTTATTATATGTATTTGTATAAATATTTTGATACAGATTTACATTATTTTATGTATTTTGTATGTACATTTCAATTCAAATTTAGCTTATTTTAGCTGTATTTTGTATATATATTTTCATTCAAATTTAATAACTTCTGTGTATTTTTGTATATAGTTTTATACAAATTTACGATATTTTATGTGTATTTTGTATATTTATATTTATACAAATACACTTTCTTTTACTGGTATATTGTTTATTTATTTTGATACGATTTTTATGTGTATTTTGTATTCATTTTTTTATACGTATTTACTTCATTTTATGTGTATTTTGTATATATTTTTATAGAAATCAACGTTATTTTATGTGTATTCGTATATATATTTTTAAACAAATTTACATTGTTTTATATGTATTTTGCATATCTATTTCAATACAAATTTACCTTACAGTATGTGCATTTTTTATATTTATTTTAATACAAATTTTAATATTTTATGTGTATTTTGGTATATATATTTTTATAAAAAAATGCGTTATTTTATGGCTATTTTGCATCTTTTTTTTCAAACAAATTTACATTATTTTATTAATATTCTGTGTATTTATTTTGATACGATTTTACATTATTCTATTTGTGTTTTGTATATATTTTTTTATACATACTTACATTATTTAATTAGTATTTTGTATATATATTTGATACAAATTTACGTTATTTTAAGTGTATATGTTTATATATTTTCATTCAAACTTCCATTATTCTATGTGTATTTTGTATATGTATTTCAATACAAATTTACCTAATTTTGTGTATTTTGTATATTTTTTTTCATACAAATTTAAATTATTTTTGTGTATTTTTGTATATAGTTTTATACAAAATTAGGTTATTTTATGAGTATTTTGTATATCTATTTTCATACAAATACACATTCTTTTATTGATATTTTGTTTATTTATTTTGACGAGAATTTAAATTATTTAATGTGTATTTTGTATATATATTTTTACACGTATTTACATCATTTCATGTGTATTTTGTATATATATTTCTATAGAAATCTACGTTATATTATGTGTATTCGTATATAGATTTTTAAACAAATTTACACTTTTATGTGTATTTTGCATATTTTTTCAATACAAATTTACCTTATTGTATATGCATTTGTATATTAATTTTAATACAAATTTAATTATTCTATGTGTATTTTTGTATATGTATTTTTATAAAAATATGCTTTATTTTATGGGTATTTTGCATCTTTATTTTCATACAAATTTACGTTATTTTATTGATATTCTGCTCATTCATTTTGATGCGATTTGACATTATTCTATGTGTATTTTGTAAATATTTTTCATACAAATTTACGTTATTTTATGTGTATTTGTTTATATATTTTGACACAAATTTACAATATTTTATGGGTATTTTGTATATATATTTCAAAAGAAATTTACTTAATTATTATAAATTATTGGTATTTTGTTTATTTATTTTGATACGAACTTACATTATTTTATGTGTATTTTGTATACATTTTTTAGACGTATTTACTTCATTTTATGTGTATTTTGTATATATATTTTTAAAGAAATCTACGTTATTTTATGTGTATTCGTATACATATTTTGAAACAAATCTACATTGCTTTATATGTATTTTGCATATCTATTTCAATACAAATTTACCTTGCACATAAAATAACGTAGATTTGTATAAAAATATATATACAAAATACACGTAAAATGAAGTAAATACGTATAAAAAAATGTATACAAAATACACATCAAATAATGTAAATTCGTATCAAAATAAATAAACAAAATACCAACAAAAGAATGTGTATTTGTATAAATATAAATATAAAAAATACACATAAAATAACGTAAATTTGTATAACATTATATAAAAAAATACACAGAAGTAACTAAATTCGTATGAAAATAGATATACAAAATACAGATAAAATAAGCTAAATTTGAATTGAAATGTATATACAAAATACATAAAATAATGTAAATTTGTATCAAAATATTTATAAAAATACATATAATAACGTAAATTTGATTAAAAATATATAAACAAAATACACATTAAGTAATGTAAACACGTATAAAAAATATGTACAAAATACACATATAATCATGTAATTCGTATCAAACTAAATAAACAAAATAGCAATAAAATAATGTAAATTTGTATGAGAAAACATATACAAATACATATAAAATAAGGATAATTTCTATAAAAATATATTTCCAAAAATGAACGTAAAATAAATTAACTTTGGATAAAAATATATATACAAAACACACATTAAATAATGTAAATGCGTACATAAAATAACCTAAATTTGTATAAAACTATATACAAAAATACACAAAAATAATTTAAATTTATATGAAAAGAAATATAAAAAATACACATAAAATTAGGTTAATTTCTATTGAAATACATATACAAAATACACATAAAATAATGTAAATTTGAAAAAAAATATATAAATTAATACACATATAATAACGTAAATATGTATGAAATATATATACAAAATTCACATTAAATAATGTAAATATGTATAAAAAAATATATACAAAACACAAATAGAATAATGTAAAATCGTATCAAAATATATACACAGAATATTAATAAAATAATGTAAGATGCAAAATACCTATAAAATAACGCTTTTTTTTTAAATTATTGATACCAAAATACACATAAAATATTTGAATTTGTATCAAAATAAATATACAAAATGCACATACAATAAGGTAAATTTGTATTGAAATAGATATGCAAAATACATATAAAATAATGTAAATTTGTTTCAAAATATATATGTGCATACACATAAAATAACGTAGATTTATATAAAAATACATATACAAAATACACATAAAATTAAGTAAATACGTATAAAAAAATGTATACAAAATACACATAAAATAATGTAAATTCGTATAAATATAAATAAACAATAAAGCAATAAAAGAATGTGTATTTGTATAAATATAAATATACAAAATGCACATAAAATAACGTTAATTTATATAAAACTATATACATAAAATAACGCAAATTTCTATAAAAATATATGTACAAAAAAGAACATAAAATAAATTTGCATAAAAATATATATACAAAACACACATTAGATAATGTAAATGAGCATAAAAATATGTATACAAAATACCTATGAAATAATCTAAATTCGTATCGAATTAAATTAAGAAAATACCAATATAATAATGTAATTTTGGATGAAAATATATATACAAAATACACATAAAATGACCTAAATACAAATACAAATATACACATAAAATAATTTAAAATTGAATAAAATAAATATACAAAATAAACATAAAATAAGGTAAATTTGTAATGAAATATATCAAAAAATACACATAAAATAATATAAATTTGTATGAAAATATATATACAAATACACATTAAATAACATGAATTTGTATAAAATTTGTATCAAAATATATACGAATACACACAATAAAATAACGTAATTTTTTTATGAAAATGTATATACAAAATACAAATAATGTAAATTTGTATAAAAATATATAAACAAATACACATAAAATAATGTAAATTTGGATAAAATATATATACAAAATAAACCTTAAATAATGTAAATATGTAAAGAAAATATATACAAAATACACATAGAAAAATGTTAAATCGTATCAAAATAAATAAAGAGAATATCAATAAAATAATGTAAATTTGTATAAAAATAAAGCTGCAAAATATCCATATAATAACGCATATTTGCATAAAAATATATATACAAAAATACATATAAAATAATTAAATTTGTATTAAAATAAATATACAAAATGCACGTACAATTAAGAAAATTTGTATTGAAATAGATATGCAAAATACACATCAATAATGTAAATTTGTATCAAAATATATATACGAATACTCATAAAATAGAGAAAATTTCTATGAAAATATACATACAAAATAGATATACAAAATACAAATACAAAAAATTTGTATTTAAATACATGTACAAAAAACACATAAAATAATGTAGATTTGTATGAAATGAAAACAAATACATTTTATATAAAATATATATACAAAATACACATAGAATAATGTAAAATCATACCAAATAAATACACAGAATATCAATAAAATAATGTAAATTTGTATGAAAATAAAGATGCAAAATACCCATAAAATAAAGCATATTTTTAAAAAAATACATACACAAAAATACACATAGATTAATCAAATTTGTATTAAAATTAATATACAAAATGCACATACAATAATGTAAATTTGTATTGAAAAAATATGCAAAATACACATAAAACAATGTAAATTTGTTTGAAAATATATATACGAATACACATAAAATAACGTAGATATCTATAGAAATATATATACAAAATACACTTGAAATAATGTAAATACGTATAAAAATATATATACAAAATACACATTAAATAATGTTAATTCGTGTCAAATAAATAAAAAAATATCATGAAAAGAATGTGTATTTGTATGAAAATAAATATACAAAATACACATAAAATAACATAAATTTGTATAAAACTATATACAAAAATAAACAAAAATAATTTAAACTTGTATGAAAATAAATATACAAAAAACATAAAATTAGGTAAATTTGTATTGAAATACATATACAAAATACACATAAAATAATGTAAATTTGAATGAAAATATATAAACATATAGACTTAAAATAACGTAAATTTGTATCAAATATATATACAAAAAACACATTAAATAATGTAAATATGTATAAAAAAATACATACAAAACACAAATAAAATAATGTAAAATCGTATCAAAATAAATACAGAAAATATTAATAAAATAATGTAAATTTGTATGAAAATTAAGATTCAAAATACCCATGTCATGTTTATTCGTATATATATTTTGAAACAAATTTACATTGTTTATATGTATTTTGCATATCTATTTTTGTGTATTCTGTATTTATTTTTGTTATACATAGAATAATGTAAAATCGTATCAAAATAAGTACAAAGAATATCAATAAAATAATTTAAATTTGTATGAAAACAAAGATGCAAAATACCCATAAGATAAAGCATTTTTTTTTAAATACATATACAGAAATACACATAGAATAATTAAATTTGTATTAAAATTAATATACAAAATGCACACATACAATAAGGTAAATTTGTATTGAAAAAAAACGCAAAATACAAATAAAACATTGTAAATTTGTTTCAAAATATATATACGAATACACATAAAATAACGTAGATTTCTATAGAAATATATATACAAAATACACATGAAATTATGTAAATATGTATATATATATATATATATATATATATATATATATATATATATATATATATATATATATATATATATATATATATATATATATATATATATATATATATATATATATATATATATATATATATATATATATATATATATATATATATATATATATATATAATATATAATTAAGTAATGTAAATTCGTGTCAAAATAAATAAACAAAATATCATGAAAAGAATGTGTATTTGTATGAAAATAAATAATAGATAATACATTTGTATGAAATATATATGCAAGATATGCATTAAATAATGTAAATATGTATAAAAAAAATATATATATAAAAAAACAAATAGAATAATGTAAGATCGTATCAAAATAAATACACCGAATATTAATAAAATAATGTAAATTTGTATGAAAATAAAGATGCAAAATTCCCATCAAATAGCGTATTTCTTATAAAAATATATATACCAAAATACACATAAAATATTTAAATTTGTATTGAAATAAATGTACAAAATGCACATACAATAAGGTAAACTTCTATTGAAAGAGATATGCAAAAATACATATAAAACAAAGTAAATTTGTTTCAAAATATATATACGAATACACATAAAATAACGTAGATTTCTATAAAAATATATATACAAAATACACATAAAATTAGGTAAATACGTTTAAAAAAATGTAAACAAAATACACATAAAATAATATAAATTCGAAACAAAATAAATAAACAAAATACCAATAAAAGAATATAAATTTGCATGAGTAAACGTGTATGTTGCATATTTTTTCAATACAAATTTATCTTATTATATGCGCATTTTGTATATTAATTTTAATACAAATTTAATTTTCGATGTGTATTTTTGTATCTGTATTTGTATATATATTTTTATACGCTTTTACATTATTTAATATTTATTTTGAATATATATTTTTATACAAACTCATGGTATTTTATGTGTATTTGTATATATATTTTTATATAAATTTACATTATTTTATGTGTATTTTGTACATATATTTTTTTACAAATCTACCTTATTTTATGTTTATTTTGTATGTGTATTTTGTATATTTATATATATCCATATACACATTCTTTTATTGGTATTTTGTTTATTTATTTTAATTCGAATTTACATTATTTTATGTGTATCTTGTATACATTTTTTTAAAACGTATTTACTTAATTTTATGTGCATTTTGTATATATATTTTTATAGAAATCTATGTTTTTTTATTTGTATTCGTATATTTATTTTGAAACAAATTTACATTGTTTTATATGTATTTTTGCATATCTCTTTCAATACAAATTTACCTTGTTGTATGTGCCTTTTGTATATTTATTTCAATGCAAATTTAAATATTTTATGTGTATTTTGGTATATATATTTTTATAAGATTACGAAAATTTGAATAAAAATATATACAAAAAAACAAAAAAAGAAAATTTCAATTTGTATGAAAATATATATACAAAATACACATATAATTAGTTAAATTTGAATTTAAATACATGTACAAAATACACATAAAATAATGTAAATTTGTATGAAATGAAAACAAATTCACATAAAATAAATAAACAAAATATCAATAAAAGAATGTGTATTTGCATGAAAATAGATATACAAAATACACATAAAATAACCTAAATTTGTATCAAACTATATACAAAAATACACAAAAATATTTTAAATTTGTATGAAAATAAATATACAAAATACACATAAAATTAGGTAGATTTGTATTGAAATACATACACAAAATACACATAAAATAATGTAAATTTGAATGAAAATACATAAACAAATACACTTAAAATAACGTAAATTTGTATAAAAAAAATATGTACAAAACACAAATAGAATAATGTAAAATCGTATCAAAATAAATACACAGAATATTAATAAAATAATGTAAATTTGTATGAAAATAAAGAAGCAAAATACATACAAAATTTCGCATTTTTTTTATTTATAAAAATATATATACCAAAATACACATCAAAAAATTTAATTTGTATTAAAATAAATATACAAAAAACACATACAATAGGGTAAATTTGTATTGAAATAGATATGCAAAATACATATAAAACAATGTAAATTTGTTTCAAAATATATATACGATTACACATATAATAACGTAGATTTCTATAAAAATATATATACAAAATACACATAAAATGAAGTAAATACGTTTAAAAAAATGTATACAAAATACACATAAAATAAAGTAAATTCGTATCAAAATAAATAAACAAAATAGCAATAAAAGAATGTGTATTTGTATAAATATAAATATACAAAATACACATAAAATAACGTAAATTTATATAAAACTATATACAAAAATACACAGAAGTAATTGAATTTGTATGAAAATATATACAAAATACACACAAAATAAGCTAAATTTGAATTGAAATATATATACAAAATACATGAAAAAAGTAAATTTGTATCAAAATATTTATACAAATACACATATAATAACGTAAATTTGTATGAAAATATATAAACAAAATACATATAATCATGTAATTCGTATCAAAATAAATAAACAAAATACCAATAAAATAATATAAATTTGTATGAGTAAACGTGTATGTTGCATATTTTTTCAATACAAATTTACATTATTATATACGCATTTTGTATATTAATTTTAATATATGTGTATTTGAATATATATTTTGATACAAATTTACATTATTTTATGTATTTTCTATATTTATTTCAATTCAAATTTAGCTTATTTTATGTGTCTTTTGTATTTCTATTTTCATAAAAAAAATATTATTTTTGTTTATTTTTGTATATAGTTTTATACAATTTTACGTTATTTTATGTGTATTTTGTATATTTATATTTATACAAGTAAATATTCTTTTATTGGCATTTAGTTTATTTATTTTGATACGAGTTTACATTATTTTATGTGTATTTTGTATACATTTTCTTATACGTATTTACTTCATTTTATGTGTATTTTGTATATAGATTTCTATAGAAACCTACGTTATTTTATGTGTATTCGTATATATATTTTGAAACAAATTTACATTGTTTTATGTGTATTTTGCATATCTATATCAATAAAAATTTACCTTATTGTATGTGCATTTTGTATATTTATTGTAATACAAATTTAAATATTTTATGTGTATTTTGGTATATATATTTTCATAAAAAATGCGTTATTTTATGGGTATTTTGCTTCTTTATTTTCATACAAATTTACATTAATTTATTAATATTCTGTGTATTTATTTTGATACTATTTTACATTATTCTATAAACAAATACACTTAAAATGACGTTAATTTGTATAAAATATATATAAAAAATACACATTAAATAATGAAAATATGTATAAAAAAATATATACAAAACACAAATAGTATAATATAAAATCGTATGAAAATATATACACAGAATATTAATAAAATAATGTACATTTGTATGAAAACTAAGATGCAAAATACCTATAAAATAACGCATTTTTTATAAAATTATATATACCAAAATACACATAAAATATTTGAATTTGTATTAAAATAAATATACAAAATGCACATACAATAAGGTAAATTTGTATTGAAATAGATATGCAAAAAACATATAAAACAATGTAAATTTGTTTCAAAATATATATACGAATACACATAAAATAACGTAGATTTCTATAAATATATATATATATATATATACAAAATACAAATAAAATTATGTAAATACGAATCAAAAATGTATACAAAATACACATAAAATAATGTAAATTCGTATAAATATAAATAAACAAAATACCAATAAGAGAATGTGTATTTGTATAAATATAAATATACAAAATGCACATAAAATAACGTAAATTTGTATAAAACTATATACAAAAACACACAGAAGTAATTAAATTTGCATGAAAATAGATATACAAAATACACACAAAATAAGTTAAATTTGAATTGAAATATAGATACAAAATACAAAAAATAAAGTAAATTCGTTTCAAAATATTTTTAACAAATACACATATCATAACGTAAATTTGTAAAAAAAATATATAAACAAAATACACATTAGGTAATGTAAATACGTATAAAAAAATATTTACAAAATACACCAATAATCAAGTCATTCGTATCAAAATAAATAAACAAAAAACTAATTAAATAATGTAAATTTGTATGAGAAAACATATACAAAATACACATAAAATAACGTTTTAAGTTTCTATAAAAATATATGTACAAAAATGCACATAAAAATAGTTTGCATAAAAAAATATATACAAAACAAATTAGATAATGTAAATGAGTATAAAAATATGTATACAAAATACCTATGAAATTATCTAAATTCGTATCGAGTTAAATTAAGAAAATAACAATAAAATAATGTAATTTTGGATGAAAATATATATAGAAAACACACAAAAAATAACCTAAATACAAATACAAATATACGCATTAATTAATTTAAAATTGAATGAAATAAATATACAAAAAAAAACATAAAATAAGGTAAATTTGTAATAAAATATATGTATGAATACACATAAAATAATATAAATTTGTATGAAAATATATATACAAATACACATAAAATAACATGAATTTGTATAAAATGTTTCAAAATATATACGAATACACACAATAAAATAACGTATATTTTTATGAAAATGTATATATAAAATACACATAAAATAGTTTAAATACGTAGAAAAATATATATACAAAATACACATAAAATAATGTAAATTCGTAAAAAATTAAATACACAAAATTCCAATAAAAGAATGTATATTTGTAGGAAAATATATATACAAAAAACAAATAAAATAACTGGAATTTGTATAAAAATATATACAAAAATACAAAAAAATAATTCAAATTTGTTTGAAAATAGATATGCAAAATACACATAAAGTTAGGCAAATTTGTATTGAAATATATATACAATACTCACATAAAATAATGTAAATTTGTATGAAAATATATAAACAAATACATATAAAATCACGTAAATTTGGATAAAATATATATATAATAACACATATTTGCATAAAAATATAAATACAAAAATACATATAAAATAATTAAATTTGTATTAAAATAAATATACAAAATGCACGTACAATAAAGTAAATTTGTATTGAAATAGATATGCAAAATACACATTAATAATGTAAATTTCTATCAAAATATATATACGAATACTCATAAAATAGAGTAAATTTCTATGAAAATATACATACAAAATAGATATAAAAAATACACATATAACTAGTTAAATTTGTATTTAAATACATGTACAAAAAACACATAAAATAATGTAGATTTGTATGAAATGAAAACAAATACATTTTATATAAAATATATATACAAAATACACATAGAATAATGTAAAAACATATCAAAATAAATACACAGAATATCAATAAAATAATGTAAATTTGTATGAAAAAAAAGATGCAAAATACCCATAAAATAAAGCATATTTTTATACAAATACATATACAAAAATACACATAGATTAATCAAATTTGTATTAAAATTAATATACAAAATGCACATACAATAAGGTAAATTTGTATTGAAAAAATATGCAAAATACACATAAAACAATGTAAATTTGTTTCAAAATATATATACGAATACACATAAAATAGCTCAGATTTCTATAGAAATATATATACAAAATACACTTGAAATAATGTAAATACATATAAAAATATATATACAAAATACACATTAAATAATGTTAATTCGTGTCAAAGTAAATAAACAAAATATCATGAAAAGAATGTGTATTTGTATGAAAATAGATATACAAAATACACATAAAATAAACTAAATTTGTATAAAACTATATACAAAAATACACAAAAATAATTTAAACTTGAATGAAAATAAATATACAAAAAACATAAAAATAGGTAAATTTGTATTGAAATACATATACAAAATACACATAAAATAATGTAAATTTGAATGAAAATACATAAACAAATACACTTAAAATAACGTAAATTTGTATAAAAAAATATATACAAAACACAAATAGAATAATGTAAAATCGTATCAAAATAAATACACAGAATATTAATAAAATAATGTAAATTTGTATGAAAATAAAGAAGCAAAATACCCATAAAATAACGCATTTTTTTTAAATATTTATACAAAAATACATATAAAAAAATTTATTTGTATTAAAATAAATATACAAAATACACATACAATAAGGTAAATCTGTATTGAAATAGATATGCAAAATACATATAAAACAATGTAAATTTGTTTCAAAATATATATACGAATACACATAAAATAGATTTGTATAAAAATATATATACAAAATACACGTAAAATGAAGTAAATACGTATAAAAAAATGTATACAAAATACACATGAAATAATGTAAATTCGTATCAAAATAAATAAACAAAATACCAATAAAAGAATGTGTATTTGTATATATATAAATATACAAAATACACATAAAATAACGTAAATTTGTATAAAACTATATACAAAAATTTACACAAATAATTAAATTTCTATGAAAATAGATATACAAAATACAGATAAAATAAGCTAAATTTGAATTGAAATGTATATACAAAATACATAAAATAATGTAAATTTGTATCAAAATATTTATAAAAATACATATAATAACGTAAATTTGTTTAAAAATATATTAACAAAATACACATTAAGTAATGTAAATACGTATAAAAAATATGTAGAAAATACACATATAATCAAGTAATTCGTATCAAACAAAATAAACAAAATAGCAATAAAATAATGTAAATTTGTATGAGAAAACATATACAAATACATATAAAATAACGCTAATTTCTATAAAAATATATGTCCAAAAATGAACGTAAAATAAATTAACTTTGGATAAAAATATATATACAAAACACACATTAAATAATGTAAATGCGTACATAAAATAACCTAAATTTTTATAAAACTATATACAAAAATACACAAAAATAATTTAAATTTGTATGAAAAGATATAAACAAAATACACATAAAATTAGGTTAATTTCGATTGAAATACATATACAAAATACACATAAAATAATGTAAATTTGAAAGAAAATATATAAACAAATACACATATAATAACGTAAATTTGTATGAAATATATATACAAAATACACATTAAATAATGTAAATATGTATAAAAAAATATATACAAAACACAAATAGAATAATGTAAAATCTTATCAAAATATATACACAGAATATTAAAAAAATAATGTAAATTTGTATGAAAATTGATATGCAAAATACCTATAAAATAACGCATTTTTTATAAAATTATTGATACCAAAATACACAAAATATTTGAATTTATATCAAAATAAATATACAAAATGCACATTCAATAAGGTAAATTTGTATTGAAATAGATATGCAAAATACATATAAAATAATGTAAATTTGTTTTAAAATATATATGCGAATACACATAAAATAACGTAGATTTCTATAAAAATACATATACAAAATACACATAAAATTAAGTAAATACGTATAAAAAATGTATACAAAATACACATAAAATAATGTAAATTCGTATAAATATAAATAAACAATATAGCAATAAAAGAATGTGTATTTGTATAAATATAAATATACAAAATGCACATAAAATAACGTAAATTTATATAAAACTATATACATAAAATAACGTAAATTTCTCTAAAAATATATGTACAAAAATGAACAAAATAAATTTGCATAAAAATCTATGTACAAAACACACATTAGATAATGTAAATGAGTATAAAAATATGTATACAAAATACCTATGAAATAATATAAATTCGTATCGAATTAAATTAAGAAAATACCAATATAATAATGTAATTTTGGATGAAAATATATATACAAAATACACATAAAATAACCTAAATACAAATACAAATATATACATAAAATAATTTAAAACTGAATGAAATAAATATATAAAATAAACATAACATAAGGTAAATTTGTAATGAAATATATGAAAACATGCACATAAAATAATATAAATTTGTATGAAAATATATATACAAATACACATTAAATAACATTAATTTGTATAAAATTTGTATCAAAATATATACTTATACACACAATAAAATAACGTAATTTTTTTATGAAAATGTATATACAAAATACACATAAAATAATTTAAATACGTAGAAAAATATATATACCAAAAAAACATAAAATAATGTAAATATGTATGAAAATATATAAACAAATACACATAAAATAATGTAAATTTGGATAAAATATATATACAAAATGAATATTAAATAATGTAAATATGTATAAAAAAAATATATACAAAAAACACATAGAATAATGTTAAATCGTATCAAAATAAATAAAGAGAATATCAATAAAATAATGTAAATTTGTATGAAAATAAAGATGCAAAATATCCATATAATAACGCATATTTGCATAAAAATATATATACAAAAATACATATAAAATAATTAAATTTGTATTAAAATAAATATACAAAATGCACGTACAATAAAGTAAATTTTTATTGAAATAGATATGCAAAATACACATTAATAATGTAAATTTGTATCAAAATATATATACGAATACTCATAAAATAGAGTAAATTTCTATGAAAATATACATACAAAATAGATATACAAAATACACATATAACTAGTTAAATTTGTATTTAAATACATGTACAAAAAACACATAAAATAATGAAGATTTGTATGAAATGAAAACAAATACATTTTATATAAAATATATATACAAAATACACATAGAATAATGTAAAAACATATCAAAATAAATACACAGAATATCAATAAAATAATGTAAATTTGTATGAAAATAAAGATGCAAAAGACCCATAAAATAAAGCATATTTTTATAAAAATACATATACAAAAATACACATACAAAATAAACATAAAATCAGGTAAATTTGTAATGAAATATATGTACAAAATACACATAAAATGAATTTGAATAAAATTATACATTCAAAATAAATATTAAATAATGTAAATGCGTATAAAAATATATATAAAAAGTACATATAAAATTATGTAAATTCGTATCAATATAAATCAACAAAATACCAATAAAATAATATATATTTGAATGAAAAAAGATTTACAAAATATACATAACATAACTAAAATTTGTATTGAAATATATACAAAAATACATATAAATAATTTGAGTTTGTATGAAAATAGATATTCAAAATACACATAAAACTTGGTAAATTTCTTTTGAAATATATATACAAAATACCCATAAAATATTGTAAATTTGTGTCAAAATATATAAACAAATACACATAAAATAACGTAAATTTGTATGAAAAATATATAAAAAACACACAGAATAATGTCAAATCGTATCAAAATGAATGAGCAGAATATCAATAAAATAAGGTAAATTTGTATGAAAATAAAGATGCAAAAATACCCATAAAATAAAGCATATTTTTATAAAAATACATATACAAAAATTTACATTATTTGATATGTATTTTGTATATATATTTTTATACGTATTTACATAATTTCATATGTATTTTGTATATATATTTCAATAGAAATCTTCTTTATTTTATGTGTATTCGTATATATATTTTGAAACAAATTTACATTGTTTTATATGTATTTTTGAATATCTCTTTTAATACAAATTTACCTTACTGTATATGCATTTTGTATATTTATTTCAATACAAATTTAAATATTTTATGTGTATTTTGGTATATATATTTTTATAAAAAATGCGGTA
Organism: Eriocheir sinensis; assembly: GCF_024679095.1. NCBI lineage: Eukaryota > Metazoa > Arthropoda > Malacostraca > Decapoda > Varunidae > Eriocheir > Eriocheir sinensis. The sequence goes on along the minus strand of NW_026111613.1, from coordinate 119,424 downwards.
ATTTTTGGAATTTTGCATCCTTATTTTCATACAAATTTACATTATTTTATTGATATTCTGTGTATTTATTTTGATACGATTTTACATTATTCTATTTGTTTTTTTGTATATATATTTTTTATACACATTTACATTATTTAATGTGTATCTTGCATATATATTTTATCCAAATTTACGTTATTTTAAGTGTATTTGTTTATATATTTTCATTCAAATTTACATTTATTTTAATTCGAAATTACATTATTTTATGTGTATTTTGTATACATTTTTTTATACGTATTTACTTAATTTTATGTGTATTTTGTATATATATTTTTATAGAAATCTACGTTTTTTTATTTGTATTCGTATATATATATTTTGAAACAAATTTACATTGTTTTATATGTATTTTTGCATATCTCTTTCAATATAAATTTACCTTATTGTATGTGCATTTTGTATATTAATTTCAATGCAAATTTAAATATTTTATGTGTATTTTGGTATATATATTTTTATAAGAAATGCTCTATTTAATGGGAATTTTGCATCTTTATTTTCATACAAATTTACATTATTTTATTAATATTCGGTGTATTTATTTTGATACGATGTTACGTTATTCTATTTGTTTTTTGTATATACTTTTTTATACATATTTACATTATTTAATGTGTATCTTGCATATATATTTTATACAAATTTATTATCTATTATCTATTTTCATACAAATACACATTCTTTTCATGATATTTTGTTTATTTATTTTGACAGGAATTTACTTTATTTGATATGTATTTTGTATATATATTTTGATACGTATTTACATAATTTCATATGTATTTTGTATATATATTTCTATAGAAATCTACTTTATTTTATGTGTATTCCTATATATATTTTGAAACAAATTTACATTGTTTTATATGTATTTTTGAATATCTCTTTCAATACAAATTTATCTTACTGTATATGCTTTTTATATATTTTTTTCAATACAAATTGAAATATTTTATGTGTATTTTGGTAAATATATTTTTATAAAAAATGCGATCATTTTTGGGAATTTTGTATCTATATTTTCATACAAACTTACATTATTTTATTGATATTCTGTGTATTTATTTTGATACGATTTTACATTATTCTATTTGTTTTTTGTATATATATTTTTTATACACATTTACATTATTTAATGTGTATCTTGCATATATATTTTATACAAATTTACGTTATTTTAAGTGTATTTCTGTGTATTACAAAAATACACAGAAGTATTTTAATTTGTATGAAAATAGATATACAAAATAAGGTAAATTCGTTTCAAATTCAATAAACAAAATTCAGATAAAAGAAAGTATATTTGTAGAAAAAATAAATATACAAAATACACATAAAATAACGAAAATTTGTTTGAAAATATATAAAAAAATAAACAAAAATAATTTCAATTTGTATGAAAATAAATATACAAAATACACATGTATTTTGTATATCTTTTTTCACACAAATTTAATTACTTTTGTGTAATTTGGCATATAGTTTTATATAAATCTACGTTATTTTATTTGAATTTTGTATATTTATATTTATTCAATACACATTCTTTTATTAGTATTTTGTTTATTTATTTTGATATGAGTTTACATTATTTTATGAGTATTTTGTATACCTTTTTTTATACGTATTTACTTCATTTTATGTGTATTTTGTATATTTATTTTCATAGAAATCTACGTTATTTTATGTGTATTCGTATATATATTTTGAAAAAAATTTACATGGTTTTATATGTATTTTGCATATCTATTTCAATACAAATTTACCTTATTGTATGTGCATTTTGTATATTTATTTTAATACAAATTCAAATATTTTATGTGTGTCTTGGTATAAATATTTTTATAAAAAATGCGTTATTTTATTGGGTATTTTGCATCTTAATTTTCATTCAAATTTACATTATTTTATTTAATATTCTGTGTATTTATTTTGATACGATTTTATATTATTCTATTTGTGTTTTGTATATATTTTTTTATACATATTTCCATTATTTAATGTGTATTTTTTATATGTATTTTATACAAATTTACGTTATTTTAAGTGTATTTGTTTATATATTTTCATTCAAATTTACATTATTTGATGTGAATTTTGTAAATGTATTTCAATACAAATTTACCTAATTTTATGTGTATTTTGTATATTTATTTTCATACAAATTAAAATTATTTTTGAGTATTTTTGTATATAGTTTTATACAAATTTAGGTGATTTTATGTGTATATTGTATATCTATTTTCATACAAATACACCTTCTTTTATTGATATTTTGTTTATTTATTTTGACGCGAATTTACATTATTTAATGTGTATTTTATATATATATATATATTTTTATACGTGTTTACATCATTTGATGTGTATTTTGTATATATATTTCTATAGAAATCTACGTTGATTTATGAGTATTCGTATATAGATTTTGAAATAAATTTACACTGTTTTATGTGTATTTTGCATATTTACCTTATTGTATATGCATTTTGTATATTAATTTTAATACAAATTTAATTATGCTATGTGTATTTTTGTATATGTATTTTTATAAAAATATGCTTTTTTTTATTGGTATTTTGCATTTTTATTTTCATTTAAATTTACATTCTTTTATTTATATTCTGTTTATTTTTTTTAAACAGTTTTACATTATTCTGTGTATTTTGTATATCTATTTTTATACGTATTTACTTAATTTATGTGTATTTTGTATATATATTTTTATAGAAATCTACGTTATTTTATGTGTATTCGTATATATATTTTGAAACAAATTTACATTGTTTTATATGTATTTTTGCATATCTCTTTCAAGACAAGTTTACCTTATTGTATGTGCATTTTGTATATTTACTTCAATACAAATTTAAATATTTTATGTGTATTTTGGTATATATATTTTTATAAGAAATAAGCTATTTGATGGGAATTTTGCATCTTTATTTTCATACAAATTTACATTATTCTATTAGTATTCGGTGTATTTATTTTGATACGATTTCACATTATTCTATTTGTTTTTTGTATATATTTTTTTTATACATATTTACATTATTTAATGTGTATCTTGCATATATATTTCCTACAAATTTATTATCTATTACTTATTTTCATACAAATACACATTCTTTTCATGATATTTTGTTTATTTATTTTGACACGAATTTACCTAGATATGTATTTTGTATATATATTTTTATACGTATTTACATAATTTCATGTGTATTTTGTATATATATTTCTATAGAAATCTACGTTATTTTATGTGTATTCGTATATATATTTTGAAACAAATTTACTTTGTTTTATATGTATTTTTGAATATCTCTTTCAATACATATTTACCTTACTGTATATGCATTTTGTATATTTATTTCAATACAAATTTAAATATTTTATGTGTATTTTGGTATATATATTTTTATAAAAAATGCGCTATTTTATGGGAATTTTGCATCTTTCTTTTCATACAAATTTACATTATTTTATTAATATTCTGTGTATTTATATTGATAGGATTTTACATTATTCTATTTCTTTTTTGTAAATAATTTTTTATTCACATTTACATTATTTAATGTGTATCTTGCATATATATTTTATACAAATTTACGTTATTTTAAGTGTATTTGTTTATATATTTTCATTCAAATTTACATTATTCAATGTGTATTTTGTATATGTATTTCAATACAAATTTACCTAATTTTATGTGTATTTTGTATATTTCTTTTCATACAAATTTTAAATATTTTTGTGTATTTTTGTATATAGTTTTATACAAATTTAGGTTATTTTATGTACGCATTTACTTTATTTAATGTGTGTTTTGTATATATTTTTTTATGCAAATTTACTTTATTTTATGTGCATTTCTGTACATATATTTTTTTTAGAAATTTGCGTTAATTTATGTGTATTTGTATATGTTTTCTCATACAAATTTACATTATTTGATTGCTATTTTGTTTATTTATTTTGATACGAATGATATTAGATATACAAAATATACATAAAATAAAGTAAAATAAAGCATATCTTTATAAAAATACATATACCAATATACACATAGATTAATCAAATTTGTATTAAAATTAATATACAAAATGCACATACAATAAGGTAAATTTGTATTAAAAAAAATTGCAAAATACACATAAAACAATGTAAATTTGTTTCAAAATATATATACGAATACACATAAAATAACGAAGATTTCTATAAAAATATATATACAAAATACACATAAAATTAGGTAAATACGTATAAAAAAATGTAAACAAAATACACATAAAATAATATAAATTCGAAACAAAATAAATAAACAAAATACCAATAAAAGAATGTGTATTTGTATATATATAAATTTACAAAATACACATACAAAATAAACATATAATAAGGTAAATTTGTAATGAAATATATGTACAAAATACACATAAAATAATGTAAATTTATATGAAAATATATATACAAATACACATAAAATACCATGAATTTGTATAAAATTATATATTCAAAATAAATACTAAATAATGTAAATGCGTATAAAAATATATATAAAAAGTACATATAAAATAATGTAAATTCGTATCAATATAAATCAACAAAATACCAATAAAATAATATATTTGATTGAAAATAGATTTACAAAATACACATAAGATAACTAAAATTTGTATTGAAATATATACAAAAATACATAAAAATAATTTGAGTTTGTATGAAAATAGATATTCAAAATACACATAAAACTAGGTAAATTTCTTTTGAAATATATATACAAAATACCCATAAAATATTGTAAATTTGTGTCAGAACATATAAACAAATACACATAAAATAGCGTAAATTTGTTTGAAAAATATATACAAAATACACATAGAATAATGTCAAATCGTATCAAAATGAATGAGCAGAATATCAATAAAATAACGTAAATTTGTATGAAAATGAAAATGCAAAATACCCATAAAATAAAGCATATTTTTTTTAAAAATACATATACAAAAATACACATAGAATAATTAAATTTGTATTAAAATTAATATACAAAATGCATATACAATAAGGTAAATTTGTATTGAAAAAATATGCAAAATACACATAAAAGTGTATATTTGTTTAAAAATCTATATACGAATACACGTAATATAACGTAGATTTCTATAGAAAGATATATACAAAATACACATGAAATTATTTAAATACGTATAAAAATATATATACAAAATACACATTAAATAATTTAAATTCTCGTCAAAATAAATAAACAAAATATCAATAAAAGAATGTGTATTTGTATGAAAATAGATATACAAAATACTCATAAAATAACCTAAGTTTGTATAAAACAATATATATTTGATTGAAAATAGATTTACAAAATACACATAAGATAACTAAAATTTGTATTGAAATATATACAAAAATACATAAAAATAATTTGAGTTTGTATGAAAATAGATATTCAAAATACACATAAAACTAGGTAAATTTCTTTTGAAATATATATACAAAATACCCATAAAATATTGTAAATTTGTGTCAGAATATATAAACAAATACACATAAAAAAGCGTAAATTTGTTTGAAAAATATATACAAAATACACACAGAATAATGTCAAATCGTATCAAAATGAATGAGCAGAATATCAATAAAATAACGTAAATTTGTATGAAAATAAAAATGCAAAATACCCATAAAATAAAGCATATTTTTTTAAAAATACATATACAAAAATACACATAGAATAATTAAATTTGTATTAAAATTAATATACAAAATGCATATACAATAAGGTAAATTTGTATTGAAAAAATATGCAAAATACACATAAAAGTGTAAATTTGTTTAAAAATCTATATACGAATACACGGAATATAACGTAGATTTCTATAGAAAGATATATACAAAATACACATGAAATTATGTAAATACGTATAAAAATATATATACAAAATACACATTAAATAATTTAAATTCTCGTCAAAATAAATAAACAAAATATCAATAAAAGAATGTGTATTTGTATGAAAATAGATATACAAAATACTCATAAAATATCCTAAGTTTGTATAAAACAATATACAAAAATACACAAAAATAATTTAAATTTGTATGAAAATAAATATACAAAATACACATAAAATTATTTTGTATATCTATTTTATACAAATGTACGTTATTATATGTGAATTTGTTTTCATTTCATACAAATTTACATTATTTTCTGTGTATTTTGTACATGTATTTAAATACAAATTTAACTAATTACATATTTTTATAAAAATACATATACAAAAATACACATAGATTAATCAAATTTGTAAAAAAATTAATATACAAAATGCACATACAATAAGGTAAATTTGTATTGAAAAAATATGCAAAATACACATAAAACAATGTAAATTTGTTTCAAAACATATATTCGAATACACATAAAATAACGCAGATTTCTATAGAAATATATATACAAAATACACTTGAAATAATGTAAATATGTATAAAAATATATAGTATACAAAATACACATTAAATAATGTTAATTCGTGTCAAAATAAATAAACAAAATATCATGAAATGAATGTGTATTTGTATGAAAATAGATATACAAAATACACATAAAATAACCTAAATTTGTATAAAACTATATACAAAAATACACAAAAATAATTAAAACTTGTATGAAAATAAATATACAAAAAACATATAAAATTAGGTAAATTTGTATTGAAATACATATACAAAATACATATAAAATAATGTAAATTTGAATGAAAATATATAAACATATAGACTTAAAATAACGTAAATTTGTGTCAAATATATATACAAAAAACACATTAAATAATGTAAATATGTTTAAAAAAATATGTACAAAACACAAATAAAATAATGTAAAATCGTATGAAAATAAATACAGAAAATATTAATAAAATAATGTAAATTTGTCTGAAAATTAAGATGCAAAATACCCATAAAATAACGCATTTTTTATAAAAATATATATACGAAAAAACATAAAATATTTGATTTTGTATTAAAATAAATAGATATACAAAATACACATAAAATAAGCTAAATTTGAATTGAAATATATATACAAAATACATAAAATAATGTAAATTTGTATCAAAATACCTATTCAAATACACATATAATAACGTAAATTTGTATAAAAATATATAAACAAAATACACATTAAATAATGTAAATACGTATAAAAAATTTTTTAAAAATACACAAATAATCATGTAATTCGTATCAAAATAAATAGACAAAATACCAATAAATTAATGTAAATTTCTATGAGAAAACATATACAAAATACACATAAATAACGCAAATATCAATAAAAATATATATAATATAATATATTTTTATACATATTTAAAATATTTAATGTATATTGGTATATTGTTTATTTACATTTATACGAATTTACATTATTTTATGTGTATTTTGTATACATTTTTTTATACGTATTTACTTAATATTATGTGTATTTTGTATATGTATTTTTATAGAAATCTACGTTATTTTATGTGTATTCGCAAATATATTTTGAAACAAATTTACATTATTTTATATGTATTTTGTATATTTATTTTGATACAAATTCAAATATTTTAAGTGTATTTTGGTATCAATAATTTTATAAAAAATGCGTTATTTTATAGGTATTTCTATGAAAATATATATTCAAAATACATATAAAATTATGTAAATAAGTATAAAAATATATATATCAAATACACCAAAAAAAATGAAAATTCGTATCAAAATAAATAAATAAAATTCCGATAAAAGAACGTATATTTGTCGGAAAATAAATATACAAAATACACATATAATTACGAAAATTTGAATAAAAATATATACAAAAATACACAAAATTAATTTCAATTTGTATGAAAATAGATATACAAAATACACATATAATTAGTTAAATTTGTATTGAAATACATGTACAAAATTCACATAAAATAATGTAAATTTGTATGAAATGAAAAGAAATTCACATAAAATAACGTTCATTGGTATAAAATAGATATACAAAATATACATAGAATAATGTAAAATCGTATCAAAATAAATACACAGAATATCAATAAAATAATGTAATTTTGTATGAAATAAAGATGCAAAATACTCATAAAATAAAGCATATTTTTATAAAAATACATATATAAATACACATAGAGTAGCTAAATTTGTATTAAAATTAATATACAAAATGCACGTACAATAATGTAAATTTGTATTGAAAAAATATGCAAAATGCACATTAAACAATGTATATATGTTTCAAAATATATATACGAATACATATAAAATAACGTATATTTCTATAGAAATATATATACAAAATACACATGAAATGACGTAAATACGTATAAAAATATATATACACAATACACATTAAATTATGTAAATTCGCATCAAAATAAATAAACAAAATATCAATAAAAGAATGTGTATTTGTATGAAAATAGATATACAAAATACACATAAAATATTGTAAATTTGAATAAAACTCTATACAAAAATACAAAAAAAATAATTTAAATTTGTATAAAATATATATACAAATTACACATGAAATTATGTAAATTTCTGTTGAAATACATATACAAAATACACATAAAATAATATAAATTTGAATAAAAATATATAAACAAATACACTTAAAATAACGAAAATTTGTATGAAATATATATAGAAAATACACATTAAATAATGTAAATATGTATAAAAAAATATATACTAAACTCAAATAGAATAATGTAAAATAGTATCAAAATAAATACACAGAATATTAATAAAATAATGTAAATTTGTATGAAAATAAAGATGCAAAATACCCATAAAACAACGCATTTTTTATGTAAATATATATACCGAAATGCACATAAAATATTTAAATTTGTATTACAATAAATATACAAAATGCACATACAATAAGGTAAATTTGTATTGAAAGAGATATGCAAAATACATATAAAACAATGTAAATTTGTTTCAAAATATACATACGAATACACATAAAATAACGTAGATTTCTATAAAATATATATACAAAATACACATAAAATGAAGTAAATACGTATAAGAAAATGTATACAAAATACACATAAAATAATGTAAATTCGTATCAAAATAAATAAACTAAATGCCAATAAAAGAATGTTTACTTGTATAAATATAAATATACAAAATACACATAAATTAACGTAAAATTGTATAAAACTTAATACAAAAATAAACAAAAATAATTAAATTTGTATGAAAATAGATATACAAAAGACATAAAATAAGCTAAAATTGAATTGAAATAAATATAGAAAATACATAAAATAGTGTAAATTTGTATCAAAATATATATTCAAATACACATATAATAACGTAAATTTGTATAAATATATATAAACAAAATACACATTAAATAATGTAAATACGTATAAAACATATGTACGTAATGTAAAAATTTATAAAATTAAAAGATGCAAAATACCCATAAAATATCTCATATTTAAAAAAAAAAATATACAAAAATACACATAAAATAATTAAATTTGTATTAAAATAAATATACAAAATACACATACAATAAGGTAGATTTTTATTGAAATAGATATGCAAAAAACACATAAAATAATGAAATTTTTTATCAAAATATATACGTATACACACAATAAAATTACGTAAATTTTTATGAAAATATATATACAAAATACACATAAAATAATGTAAATACATAGAAAAATATATATAAAACATGCACATAAAATAATGTAAATTCGTATCAAAATAAATAAACAAAATTTCCTCTAAAAGAATGTATCTGTGTAGGAAAATATATATACAAAATACAAATAAAAAAAATTGTATAAAAATAATACAAAAATACACAAAAATAATTTAAATTTGTTTGAAAATAGATATGCAAAATACAAATGAAATTATGCAAATTTTTATTGAAATACATATACAAAATACACATAAAATAATGTAAATTAGTATGAAAATATATAAACAAATACACATAAGATAACGTAAATTTCCATAAAATATATGTACAAAATATACATTAAATAATGTAAATATGTCTAAAAATATATATACAAAATACTCAGAATAACGTAAAATCGTATCAAAATAAATAAACAGACAATCAATAAAATAATGTAAATTTGTATGAAAATAAAGATGCAAAATACCCATATAATAACGCATATATGTTTAAAAATAAATATACAAAAATACACATAAAATAATTAAATTTGCATCAAAATAAATATACAAAAGGCACATACAATAAAGAAAATTTGTATTGAAATAGATATGCGAAATACACATAAATAATGTAAATTTAAATCAAAATATATATACGAATACACATAAAATAGAGTAAATTTCTATGAAAATATATATTCAAAATACATATAAAATTATGTAAATAAGTATAAAAATATATATATATCAAATACACCTAAAATAATGAAAATTCGTATCAAAATAAATAAACAAAATTCCGATTAAAGAACGTATATTTGTAGGAAAATAAATATACAAAATTCACATAAAATTACGAAAATTTGAATAAAGATATATACTAAAGTACACAAAATTAATTTCAATTTGTATGAAAATATATATACATAATACACATATGATTAGTTAAATTTGTATTTAAATACATGTACAAAATACACATAAAATAATGTAAATTTGTATGAAATGAAAACAAATTCACATAAAATTACGTTCATTTGTATGAAATATATATACAAAATATACATAGAATAATGTAAAATCGTATCAAAATAAATACACAGAATAATAGTTTTATACAAATTTAGGTTATTTTATGTACGGATTTACATTATTTAATGTGTGTTTTGTATATATATTTTTATCCAAAGTTACTTTATTTTACGTTCATTTTTGGACATATATTTTTATGGAAATTAGCGTTATTTTATATGTATTTGTATATGTTTTCTCATACAAATTTACATTATTTTATTGATATTTTGTTTATTTAGTTTGATACGAATTACATGATTATATGTGTATTTTGTACATATTTTTTATACGTATTTACATTACTTAATGTATATATTTTTAAACAAATTTACGTTATTATATGTATTTTTATAAATATTTTGATACAAATTTACATTATTTTATGTATTTTCTATATACATTTCACTTCAAATTTAGCTTATTTTATCTGTATTTTGTATATCTATTTTCATACGAATTTAATAACTTCTGTGTATTTTTGTATATAGTTTTATAAAAATTTACGTTATTTAATGTGTATTTTGTATATTTATATTTAAACAAATACACATTCTTTTATTGGTATTTTGTTTATTTATTTTGATACGAATTTACATTATTTTATGTGTATTTTGTATACATTTTCTTATACGTATTTACTTCATTTTATGTGTATTTTGTGTATATATTTTTATACAAATCTACGTTATTTTATGTGTATTCGTATATATATTTTGAAACAAATTTACATTGTTTTATATGTACTTTGCATATCTATTTCAATACAGATTTACCTTATTGTATGTGTATTTTGTATATTTATTTTAATACAAATTAATTTTTTCATGTGTATTTTGGAATATATATTTTTATAAAAAAATGCGTTATTTAATGGGTATTTTGCATCTTTATTTTCATACAAATTTACATTGTTTTATTAATATTCAGTGTATTTATTTTGATACGATTTTACATTATTCTATTTGTGTTTTGTATATATTTTTTTTATACATATTTACATTATTTAATGTGTATTTTGTATATTTTAAAACAAATTTACGTTATTTTATGCGCATCTGTTAAAATATTTTGATACAAATTTACATTATTTTAAGTATTTTGTATATATATTTTAATACAAATTTAGTTTATTTTATGTATATTTTGTATATCTATTTTCATTCGTATCAAAATAAATAAACAAAATAGCAATCAAATAATGTAAATTTGTATGAGATAACATATACAAATACACATAAAATAACGCAAATTTCTAAAAAAATATATGTACAAAAATGCACATAAAATAAAGTAAATTTGCATAAAAATATAAATACAAACAACACATTAAATAATGTAAATGCGTACATAAAATAAACTAAATTTGTATAAAACTATATACAAAAATACACAATTTTTTTTTAAATTTGTATGAAAAGAAATATACAAAATACACATAAAATTAGGTAAATTTGTATTGAAATACATATACAAAATACACATAAAATAATGTAAATTTGAATGAAAATATATAAACAAATACACTTAAAATAACGTAAATTTGTATAAAATATATATGCAAGATACACATTAAATAATGTAAATGTGTATAAAAAAATATATACAAAAAAGAAATAGAATAATGTAAAATCCTATCAATATAAATACACAGAATATCAATAAAATAATGTAAATTTGTATGAAAAGAAAGATGCAAAATTCCCATAAAATAGCGCATTTTTTAGAAAAATATATATACCAAAATACACATAAAATATTTAAATTTGTATTGAACTATATATAAAAAATGCATATACAGTAACGTAAATATGTATTGAAAGAGATATTCAAAAATACATATAAAACAAAGATAATTTGTTTCAAAATATACACATGAAATTATGTAAATACGTATAAAAATATATATACAAAATACATATCTAGGTAAATTCGTGTCAAAATAAATAAACAAAATATCATGAAAAGAATGTGTATTTGCATGAAAATAAATAATAGATAATAAATTTGTATGAAATATATATGCAAGATACACTTTAAATAATGTAAATAGGTAAAAAAAAAAATATATACAAAAAATAAATAGAATAATGTGAAATCGTAACAAAATAAATACACCGAATATTAATAAAATAATGTAAATTTGTATGAAAATAAAGATGCAAAATAGCCATAAAATAACTCATTTTTTATAAATATATATATACCAAAATACACATAAAATATTTAAATTTGTATTGAAATAAATATACAAAATGCACATACAATAAGGTAAACTTGTATAGAAAGAGATATGCAAAAATACATATAAAACAATGTAAATTTGTTTCAAAATATATATACGAATACACATAAAATAACGTTGATTTCTATAAAAAATATATACAAAATACACATAAAATGAAGTATTTGATATATATATTTTTATACTTATTTACATAATTTTATATGTATTTTGAATATATATTTTCATAGAAATTTACTCTATATGTATATGTATAGAAAATACACATGAAATAATCTAAATTCGTATCGAAATAAATGAACAAAATACCGATAAAATAATGTAATTTTGAATGAAAATATATATAGAAAATACACATAAAATAACGCAAATGCAAATAAATATATACACATAAAATGATTTGAATTTGAATGAAAATAGATATAAAAATAAACTTAAAATAATGCAAATTTATAATGAAATATATATACAAAATACACATAAAATCATGTAGATTTGTTTCAAAATATATATGCGAATACACATAAAATAACGTAGATTTCTATAAAAATATATATACAAAATACACATGAAATGTTGTAAATACGTATAAAAATATACATACAAAATACACATTAAATAATGTAAATTCGTGTCAAAATAAATAATTAAAATATCAATAAAAGAATGTGTATTTGTATGAAAATACATATACAAAATACACATAAAATAACGTAAATTTGTATAAAACGATATATAAAAATACACAAACATAAGTTAAATTTGTATGAAAATAAATATACAAAATACACATAAAATTAGGTAAATTTGTAAAAAAATACATATAAATAATACACATAAAATAATGTAAATTTGAATAAAAATATATAAACAAATACACTTAAATTAACATAAATTTGTATAAAATATATATAAAAAATACTCATTAAATAATGTAAATATGTATAAAAAATATATATACAAAACACAAATAGAATAATGTAAAATCGTATTAAAATAAATACACAGAATGTAAATAAAATAATGTAAATTTGTATGAAAGTAAAGATGCAAAATACCCATAAAATAACGCATTTTTTTATAAATATACAAAATACACATGAAAGGATGTAAATACGCATAAAAATATATATACAAAATATACATTAAATAATGTAAATTCGCGTCAAAATAAATAAACAAAATGTCAATAAAAGAATGTGTATTTGTATGAAAATAAATATACAAAATACACATAAGATAACATAAATTTGTATAAAACTATATACAAAAATACACAAAAATAATTTAAATTTGTATGAAAATATATATAAAAATACACATAAAATTAGGTAAATTTGTATTGAAATTCATATACAAAATACACATAAAATACTGTAAATTTGAATGAAAATACATAAACAAATACACTTAAAATAACGTAAATTTGTATAAAAAAATATATACAAAACACAAATAGAATAATGTAAAATCGTATCAAAATAAATACACAGAATATTAATAAAATAATGTAAATTTGTATGAAAATAAAGAAGCAAAATACCCATAAAATATATATACAAAAATACTCATAAATTTTTTTATTTGTATTAAAATAAATATACAAAATACACATACAATAAGGTAAATCTGTATTGAAATAGATATGCAAAATACATATAAAACAATGTAAATTTGTTTCAAAATATATATACGAATACACATAAAATAACGTAGATTTGTAAAAAAATATATATACAAAATACACGTAAAATGAAGTAAATACGTATAAAAAAATGTATACAAAATACACATAAAATAATGTAAATTCGTATCAAAATAAATAAACAAAATACCAATAAAAGAATGTGTATTTGTATAAATATAAATATACAAAATACACATAAAATAACGTAAATTTGTATAAAACTATATACAAAAATACACAGAAGAAATTAAATTCGTATGAAAATAGATATACAAAATACAGATAAAATAAGCTAAATTTGAATTGAAATGTTTATAGAAAATACATAAAATAAAGTAAATTTGTATCAAAATATTTATAAAAATACATATAATAACGTAAATTTGTTTAAAAATATATAAACAAAATACACATTAAGTAATGTAAATACGTATAAAAAATATGTACAAAATACACATATAATCATGTAATTCGTATCAAACTAAATAAACAAAATAGCAATAAAATAATGTAAATTTGTATGAGAAAACATATACAAATACATATAAAATAACGCTAATTTCTATAAAAAATATATGTCCAAAAATGAACGTAAAATAAATTAACTTTGGATAAAAATATATATACAAAACACACATTAAATAATGTAAATGCGTACATAAAATAACCTAAATGTGTATAAAACTATATACAAAAATACACAAAAATAATTTAAATTTGTATGAAAAGAAATATACAAAATACACATAAAATTAGGTTAATTTCTATTGAAATACATATACAAAATACGCATAAAATAATGTAAATTTAACAAGAGAATATATAAACAAATACACATATAATAACGTAAATTTGTATGAAATATATATACTAAATACACATTAGATAATGTATATATGTATAAAAAAATATATACAAAACACAAATAGAATAATGTAAAATCGTATCAAAACATATACACAGAATATTAATAAAATAATGTAAATTTGTATGAAAATTAAGATGCAAAATACCTATAAAATAATGCATTTTTTATAAAATTATTGATACCAAAATACACATAAAATATTTGAATTTATATCAAAATAAATATACAAAATGCACATACAATAAGGTAAATTTATATTGAAATAGATATGCAAAATACATATAAAATAATGTAAATTTGTTTCAAAATATATATGCGAATACACATAAAATAACGTAGATTTCTATAAAAATACATATACAAAATACACATAAAATTAAGTAAATACGTATAAAAAAATGTATACAAAATACACATAAAATAATGTAAATTCGTATAAATATAAATAAACAATATAGCAATTAAAGAATGTGTATTTGTATAAATATAAATATACAAAATGCACATAAAATAACGTAAATTTATTTAAAACTATATACATATAATAACGCAAATTTATATAAAAATATATGTACAAAAATGAACATGAAATAAATTTGCATAAAAATATATATACAAAAAATACATTAGAAAATGTAAATGAGTATAAAAATATGTATACATAATACCTATGAAATAATATAAATTCGTATCGAATTAAATTAAGAAAATACCAATATAATAATGTAATTTTGGATGAAAATATATATACAAAATACACATAAAATAACCTAAATACAAATACAAATATACACATAAAATAATTTAAAATTGAATGAAATAAATATACAAAATAAACATAAAATAAAGTAAATTTGTAATGAAATATCGTATCGTATAAAATAAAATAATATAAATTTGTATGAAAATACATATACAAATACACATTAAATAACATAAATTTGTATAAAATTTGTATCAAAATATATACAAATACACACAATAAAATAACGTAATTTTTTTATGAAAATGTATATACAAAATACACATAAAATAATGTAAATTTGTATAAAAATATACAAACAAATACTCATAAAATAATGTAAATTTGAATAAAATATATATAGAAAATAAACCTTAAATAATGTAAATATGTAAAAAAAATATATACAAAATACACATAGAATAATGTTAAATCGTATCAAAATAAATCAAGAGAATATCAATAAAATAATGTAAATTTGTATGAAAATAAAGCTGCAAAATATCCATATAATAACGCATATTTCCATAAAAAAATATATACAAAAATACATATAAAATAATTAAATTTGTATTAAAATAAATATACAAAATGCACGTACAATTAAGAAAATTTGTATTGAAATATATATGCAAAATACACATCAATAATGTAAATTTGTATCAAAATATATATACGAATACTCATAAAATAGAGAAAATTTCTATGAAAATATACATACAAAATAGATATACAAATTACACATATAACTAGTTAAATTTGTATTTAAATACATGTACAAAAAACACATCAAATAATGTAGATTTGTATGAAATGAAAACAAATAAATTTTATATAAAATATATATACAAAATACACATAGAATAATGTAAAATCATTCCAAATAAATACACAAAATATCAATAAAATAATGTAAATTTGTATGAAAATAAAGATGCAAAATACCCATAAAATAAAGCATATTTTTATAAAAATACATACACAAAAATACACATAGATTAATCAAATTTGTATTAAAATTAATATACAAAATGCACATACAATAATGTAAATTTGCATTGAAAAAATATGCAAAATACACATAAAACAATGTAAATTTGTTTCAAAATATATATACAAATACACATAAAATAACGTAGATTTCTATAGAAATATATATACAAAATACACTTGAAATAATGTAAATACGTATAAAAATATATATACAAAATACACATTAAATAATGTTAATTCGTGTCAAATAAATAAAAAAAATATCATGAAAAGAATGTGTATTTGTATGAAAATAGATATACAAAATACACATAAAATAACATAAATTTGTATAAAACTATATACAAAAATAAACAAAAATAATTTAAACTTATATGAAAATAAATATACAAAAAACATAAAATTAGGTAAATTTGTATTGAAATACATATACAAAATACACATAAAATAATGTAAATTTGAATGAAAATATATAAACATATAGACTTAAAATAACGTAAATTTGTATCAAATATATATATACGAAAAACACATTAAATAGTGTAAATATGTATAAAAAATATATACAAAACACAAATAAAATAATGTAAAATCGTATCAAAATAAATACAGAAAATATTAATAAAATAATGTAAATTTGTATGAAAATTAAGATTCAAAATACCCATGTCATGTGTATTCGTATATATATTTTGAAACAAATTTACATTGTTTATATGTATTTTGCATACCTATTTTTGTGTATTCTGTATTTATTTTTGTTATACATAGAATAATGTAAAATCGTATCAAAATAAGTACACAGAATATCAATAAAATAATTTAAATTTGTATGAAAACAAAGATGCAAAATACCCATAAGATAAAGCATTTTTTTTTTAAATACATATACAAAAATACACATAGAATAATTAAATTTGTATTAAAATTAATATACAAAATGCACACATACAATAAGGTAAATTTGTATTGAAAAAAAACGCAAAATACAAATAAAACATTGTAAATTTTTCTCAAAATATATATACGAATACACATAAAATAACGTAGATTTCTATAGAAATATATATACAAAATACACATGAAATTATGTAAATACGTATAAAAATATATATATAAAATACAAATTAAGTAATGTAAATTCGTGTCAAAATAAATAAAGAAAATATCATGAAAAGAATGTGTATTTGTATGAAAATAAATAATAGATTATAAATTTGTATAAAATATATATGCAAGATATTCATTAAATAATGTAAATATGTATAAAAAAAAATATATACAAAAACAAATAGAATAATGTAAGATCGTATCAAAATAAATACAACGAATATTAATAAAATAATATAAATTTGTATGAAAATAAAGATGCAAAACTCCCATCAAATAGCGCATTTCTTATAAAAATATATATACCAAAATACACATAAAATATTTAAATTTGTATTGAAATAAATGTACAAAATGCACATACAATAAGGTAAACTTCTATTGAAAGAGATATGCAAAAATACGTAATGTAAATACGTATAAAAAATATGTACAAAATACACATATAATCATGTAATTCGTATCAAACTAAATAAACAAAATAGCAATATAATAATGTAAATTTGTATGAGTAAACATATATAAATACATATAAAATAATAATAATAAAAAATATATGTCCAAAAATGAACGTAAAATAAATTAACTTTGGATAAAAATAAATATACAAAACACACATTAAATAATGTAAATGCGTACATAAAATAACCTAAATTTGTATAAAACTATATACAAAAATACACAAAAATAATTTAGATTTGTATGAAAAGAAATATACAAAATACACATAAAATTAGGTTAATTTCTATTGAAATACATATACAAAATACACATAAAATAATGTAAATTTGAAAGAAAATATATAAACAAATACACATATAATAACGTAAATTTGTATGAAATATATATATAAAATACACATTAAATAATGTAAATATGTATAAAAAAATATATACAAAACACAAATAGAATAATTTAAAATCGTATCAAAATATATACACAGAATATCAATAAAATAATGTAAATTTGTATGAAAATTAAGATGCAAAATACCTATAAAATAACGCATTATTTATAAAATTATTGATACCAAAATACACATAAAATATTTGAATTTGTATCAAAATAAATATACAAAATGCACATACAATAAGGTAAATTTGTATTGAAATAGATATGCAAAATACATATAAAATAATGTAAATTTGTTTCAAAATATATATGCGAATACACATAAAATAACGTAGATTTCTATAAAAATACAAATACAAAATACACAAAATTAAGTAAATACGTATAAAAAAATGTATACAAAATACACATAAAATCATGTAAATTCGTATAAATATAAATAAATAATATAGCAATAAAAGAATGTGTATTTGTATAAATATAAATATACAAAATGCACATAAAATAACGTAAATTTATATAAAACTATATACATATAATAACGCAAATTTCTATAAAAATATATGTACAAAAATGAACATAAAATAAATTTGCATAAAAATATATATACAAAACACATTAGATAATGTAAATGAGTATAAAAATATGTATACAAAATAACTATGAAATAATCTAAATTCGTATCGAATTAAATTAAAAAAATACCAATATAATAATGTAATTTTGGATGAAAATATATACACAAAATACACATAAAATAACCTAAATACCAATACAAATATACACAAAATAATTTAAAATTGAATGAAATAAATATACAAATTAAACATAAAATAAGGTAAATTTGTAATGAAATATATCAAAAAATACACATAAAATAATATAAATTTGAATGAAAATATATATACAAATACACATTAAATAACATTAATTTGTATAAAATTTGTATCAAAATACATACTTATACACACAATAAAATAACGTAGTTTTTTTTATGAAAATGTATATACAAAATACACATAAAATAATTTAAATACGTAGAAAAATATATATACAAAAAACACATAAAATAATGTAAATATGTATGAAAATATATAAACAAATACACATAAAATAATGTAAATTTGGATAAAATATATATACAAAATGAACATTAAATAATGTAAATATGTATAAAAAAATATATACAAAAAACATATAGAATAATGTTAAATCGTATCAAAATAAATAGAGAATATCAATAAAGTAATGTAAATTTGTATGAAAATAAAGATGCAAACTATCCATATAATAACGCATATTTGCATAAAAATATATATACAAAAATACGTATAAAATAATTAAATTTGTATTAAAATAAATATACAAAATGCACGTACAATAAAGTAAATTTGTATTGAAATAGATATGCAAAATACACATTAATAATGTAAATTTGTATCAAAATATATATACGAATACTCATAAAATAGAGTAAATTTCTATGAAAATATACATACAAAATACACATATAACTAGTTAAATTTGTATATAAATACATGTACAAAAAACACATAAAATAATGTAGATTTGTATGAAATGAAAACAAATACATTTTATATAAAATATATATGCAAAATACACATAGAATAACGTAGAAACATATCAAAATAAATACACAGAATATCAATAAAATAATGTAAATTTGTATGAAAATAAAGATGCAAAATACCCATAAAATAAAGCATATTTTTATAAAAATACATATACAAAAATACACATAGATTAATCAAATTTGTATTAAAATTAATATACAAAATGCACATACAATAAGGTAAATTTGTATTGAAAAAATATGCAAAATACACATAAAACAATGTAAATTTGTTTCAAAATATATATACGAATAAAAATAAAATAACGCAGATTTCTATAGAAATATATATTCAAAATACACTTGAAATAATGTAAATACGTATAAAAATTTATATACAAAATACACATTAAATAATGTTAATTCGTGTCAAAATAAATAAACAAAATATCATGAAAAGAATGTTTATTTGTATGAAAATAGATATACAAAATACACATAAAATAACCTAAATTTGTATAAAACTATATACAAAAATACACAAAAATAATTTAAACATGTATGAAAATAAATATAAAAAAAACATAAAAATAGGTAAATTTATATTGAAATACATATACAAAATACACATAAAATAATGTAAATTTGAATGAAAATATATAAACATATAGACTTAACATAACGTAAATTTATATCAAATATATATACAAAAAAAACATTAAATAATGTAAATATGTATAAAAAAATATATACAAAACACAAATAAAATAATGTAAAATCGTATCAAAATAAATACAGAAAATATTAATAAAATAATGTAAATTTGTATGAAAATTAAGATGCAAAATACCCATAAAATAAGCTAAATTTGAATTGAAATATATATACAAAATACATAAAATAATGTAAATTTGTATCAAAATACTTATACAAATACACATATAATAACGTAAATTTGTATAAAAATATATAAACAAAATACACATTAAATAATGTAAATACGTATAAAAAATGTACAAAATACACAAATAATCATGTAATTCGTATCAAAATAAATAGACAAAATACCAATAAAATAATGTAAATTTCTATGAGAAAACATATACAAAATACACATAAATAATGCAAATATCAATAAAAATATATATAATATAATATATTTTTATACATATTTAAAATATTTAATGTATATTTTGTATATATATTTTATCCAAATTTACGT
Organism: Eriocheir sinensis; assembly: GCF_024679095.1. Classification (NCBI taxonomy): domain Eukaryota; kingdom Metazoa; phylum Arthropoda; class Malacostraca; order Decapoda; family Varunidae; genus Eriocheir; species Eriocheir sinensis. The sequence goes on along the minus strand of NW_026111613.1, from coordinate 97,269 downwards.
TATTTTATATGTATTTGTTTATATATTTTCATACAAATTTACATTATTTAATGTGAGTTTTGTATATGTATTTCAATACAAATTTGCCTAACTTTATGTGTATTTTGCATATCTATTTTCAAACAAATTTAAAATATTTTTTGTGTATTTTTGTATATATTTTTATACAAATTCTAGTTATTTTATTTGTTTTTTGTATATATATTTTCCTACAAAAATACATTCTTTTATTGAAATTTTGTGTATTTATTTTTTTACGAATTTACATTATTATATGTGTATTTTGTAGATATATTTTTCTACGTATTTAAATTATTTTATGTGTATTTTATATATACATTTTCATAAAAATTTACGTTATTTTATTGTGTGTATTCGTATATATTTTGAAACAAATTTTATACAAATTCATGTTATTTTATGTGTATTTATATATATTTTCATACAAATTTTATTATTTTATGTGTATTCTTACATATATTTCATTACAAATTTACCTTATTTTATATTTATTTTGTATATTTATTTCATTTAATATAATCAAATTTAAATTTATTGTATATGCATTTTGTATATTAATTTTAATAAAAATTAATTATTCTATGTGTATTTTTCTATATGTATTTTTATAAAAATATGCTTTATTTTATGGGTATTTTGCATCTTTATTTTCATACAAATTTACGTTATTTTATTGATATTCTGCTCATTCATTTTGATACGATTTGACATTATTCTATGAGTATTTTGTATATATTTTTCATACAAATTTACGTTATTTTATGTGTATTTGTTTATATATTTTGATACAAATTTACAATATTTTGTGGGTATTTTGTATATATATTTCAAAAGAAATTTACCTAGTTTTATGTATTTTGAATATCTATTTTCATACAAACTCAAATTATTTTGATGTATTTTTGTATATATTTCAATACAAATTTTAGTTAGGTTATGTGTATTTTGTAAATCTATTTTCATTCAAATATATATTATTTTATTGGTATTTTGTTCATTTATATAGATACGAGTTTATATTATTTTATATGTACTTTGTATATATATTTTTATACGCATTTACGTGATTTAATATTTATTTTGAATATATAATTTTATACAAATTCATGGTATTTTATGTGTATTTGTATATATATTTTCATATAAATTTACATTATTTTATGTGTATTTTGTTCATATATTTCATTACAAATTTACCTTATTTAATGTTTATTTTGTGTGTATTTTGTACATTTATATTTATTCAAATACACGTTTTTTTATTGGTATTTTGTTTATTTATTTTGTTTCGAATTTACATTATTTTATGTGTATTTTGTTTACATTTTTTTATGCGTATTTACTTAATTTTATGTGTATTTTGTATATATATTTTTATAGAAATCTACGTTATTTGGTTTGTATTCGTACATATATTTTGAAACAAATTTACATTGTTTTATATGTACAATAAGGTAAATTTGTATTGAAATAGATATGCAAAATACATATAAGGCAATGTAAATTTGTTTCAAAATATGTATACGAATACACGCAAAAATAACGTAGATTTCTTTAAAAAATATATATACAAAATACACCTAAAATGAAGTAAATACGTATAAAAAAATGTATGCAAAATACACATAGAATAATGTAAATTCGTATCAAAATAAATAAACAAAATACAAATAAAAGAATGTGTATTTGTATAAATATAAGTATACAAAATACACTTAAAATAACGTAAATTTATATAAAACTATATACAAAAATACACAGAAGTAATTAAATTTGTATGAAAATATATTCAAAATACACACAAAATAAGCTAAATTTGAATTGAAATATATAGACAAAATACATGAAATAAAGTAAATTTGTATCAAAATATTTATACAAATACACATATAATAACGTAAATTTGTATGAAAATATATAAACAAAATACACATTAAATAATGTAAATACGTATAAAAAAATGTGTACAAAATACACATATAATCATGTAACTCGTATCAAAATAAATAAACAAAATACCAATAAAATAATGTAGATTTGTATGAGTAAACGTGTATAAATATAAATGTACAAAATACACATACAAAATAAACATAAAATAAGGTAAATTTGTAATGAAATATATGTACAAAATACACATAAAATAATGTAAATTTATATGAAAATATATATTCAAATACACATAAAATACCATGAATTTGTATAAAATTATACATTCAAAATAAATATTAAATAATGTAAATGCGTATAAAAATATATATAAAAAGTGCATATAAAATAATGTAAATTCGTATCAATATAAATCAACAAAATATCAATAAAATAATATATATTTCAATGAAAATAGATTTACAAAATACACATAACATAACTAAAATTTGTATTGAAATATATACAAAAATACATATAAATAATTTGAGTTTGTATGAAAATAGATATTCAAAATACACATAAAACTAGGTAAATTTCTTTTAAAATATATATACAAAATACCCATAAAATATTGTTAATTTGTGTCAAAATATATAAACAAATACACATAAAATAACGTAAATTTGTATGAAAAGTATATACAAAATATACATAGAATAATGTCAAATCGTATCAAAATGAATGAGCAGAATATCAATAAAATAACGTAAATTTGTATGAAAATAAAGATGCAAAATACCCATAAAATAAAGCATATTTTATTAAAAATACATATACAAAAATTTACATTATTTGATATGTATTTTGTATATATTTTGTATATATTTTGAAACAAATTTACATTGTTTTATATGTATTTTTGCATATCTCTTTCAATACAAATTTACCTTATTGTATGTGCAATTTGTATATTTATTTCAATGCAAATTTAAATATTTTATGTGTATTTTGGTATATATATTTTTATAAGAAATGCGCTATTTTATGGGAATTTTGCATCTTTATTTTCATACAAATTCCGATAAAAGAACGTAAATTCGAATTAAAATAAATAAACAAAATACCAATAAAAGAATGTGTATTTGGATAAATATAAATATACCAAATACACATACAAAATAAACATAAAATAAGGTAGATTTGTAATAAAATATATGTACAAAATACAAATAAAATAATGTAAATTTATATGAAAATATATATACAAATACACATAAAATACCATGAATTTGTATAAAAATATATATTCAAAATAAATATTAAATAATGGAAAAGCGTATAAAAATATATATACAAAGTACATATAAAATAATGTAAATTCGTATCAATATAAATCAACAAAACACAAGTAAAATAATATATATATGAATGAAAATAAATTTACAAAATACACATAACATAACTAAAATTTGTATTAAAATATATACAAAAATACATAGAAATAATTTGAGTTTGTATGAAAATAGATATACAAAATACACATAAAACTAGGTAAATTTCTTTTTAAATGTATATACAAAATACCCATAAAATATTGTAAATTTGTGTCAAAATATATAAACAAATACACATAAAATAACGTAAATTTGTATGAAAAATATATACAAAATACACATAGAATAATGTCAATTCCTATCAAAATGAATGAGCAGAATATCAATAAAATAATGTAAATTTGTATGAAAATAAAGATGCAAAATACCCAAAAAATAAAGAATAAGTTAATAAAAATACAGATACAAAAATACACATCGAATAATTAAATTTGTATTAAAATTAATATCCAAATTCCATATATAATAAGGAAAATTTGTGTTGAAAAAATATGCAACATACACGTTTACTCATACAAATTTATATTATTTTATTGGTATTTTGTTTATTTATTTTGATACGAATTACATGATTATATGTGTATTTTGTACATATTTTTTTATACGTATTTACATTATTTAATGTGTATTTTGTTTATATATTTTCATACAAATTTACGTTATTATATGTGTATTTGTATAAATATTTTGATACAAACTTACTTTATTTCATGTATATTGTATATATATTTCAATTCAAAATTATCTTATTTCGTGTGTATTTTGTATATATTTTCATACAAATTTAATTACTTCTGTGTATTTTTGTATATAGTTTTATATAAATATACGTTATTTTATGTGTATTTTGTATATTTATATTCATACAAATACACATTCTTTTACTGGTATTTTGTTTATTTATTTTGATACGAATTTACATTATTTTATGATATATATTTTATCCAAATTTACATTATTTTATGAGTATTTGTTTATATATTTTCATACATATTTACATTATTTTATGTGTTTTTTTTATATATATATTTTTCTACGTATTTAAATTATTTTATGTGTATTTTGTATATACATTTTCATAAAAAAATTACGTTATTTTATTGTGTGTATAAGTATATATTTTGATACAAGTTTTATACAAATTCATGTTATTTAATGTGTATTTGTATATATATTTTCATACAAATTTATATTATTTTATGTGTATTTTTTCATATATTTCATTACAAATTTACCTTATTTTATGTTTATTTTGTATATTTATTTCATTCAATTTTAAATTATTTTATGTGTATATTTGTATTTGTATTTAAGTTATTTTATGTGTATTTTATATATATTTTCATCCAAAATTACATTATTTTATTGGTATTTCTTAATTTAATTCGAATCGAATTTAGATTGTTTCATAGGTATTTTGTATACATATTTTTATACTCATTTACATTATCTAATGTGTGTTTTGTATATATGTTTTTATGCAAATTTATTTAATGATCATTTTTGTACATTTATTTTTATAGAAATATGCGTTATTTTATGTAAATAGTCTTATATAAATTTACGTTATTTTATGTGCATTTTGTATATTTATATTTATACAAATACGCATTCTTTTATTGGTATATTGTTTACTTACATTTATACGAATTTACATTATTTTATGTGTATTTTGTATACATTTTCTTATACTTATTTACTTAATTTTATGTGTATTTTGTATATGTATTTTTATAGAAATCTACGTTATTTTATGTGTATTCGTATATATATTTTGAAACAAATTTACATTATTTTATATGTATTTTGCAGATCTATTTCAATACAAATTTACCTTATTGTATGTGCATTTTGTATATTTATTTTAAAACAAGTTCAAATATTTTATGTGTATCTTGGTATCAATAATTTTATAAAAAATGCGTTATTTTATAGGTATTTTACATTTTACATGTACTTTGTATATATATTTTTATACGCTTTTACATTATTCAATATTTATTTTGAATATATATTTTTTTACAGATTCATGGTATTTTATGTGTATTTGTATATATATTTTCATATAAATTTACATTATTTTATGTGTATTTTGTACATATATTTTATTACAAATCTACCTTATTTTATGTTTATTTTGCATGTGTATTTAGTATATTTATATTTATCCAAATACACATTCTTTTATTGGTATTTTCTTTATTTATTTTAATTCGAATTTACATTATTTTATGTGTATTTTGTATACATTTTTTTATACGTATTTACTTAATTTTATGTGTATTTTGTATACATATTTTTATAGAAATCTACGTTTTTTATTTGTATTCGTATATATATTTTTAAACAAATTTACATTGTTTTATATGTATTTTTGCATATCTCTTTCAATACAAATTTACCTTATTGTATGTGCATTTTGTATATTTATTTCAATACAAATTTAAATATATTATGTGTATTTTGGTATATATATTTTTATAAGAAATGCGCTATTTTATGGGAACTTTGCATCTTTATTTTCATACAAATTTACATTATTTTATTAATATTCGGTGTATTTATTTTGATACGATTTTACATTATTCTATTTGTTTTTTGTATATACTTTTTTATACATATTTACATTATTTAATGTGTATCTTGCATATATATTTTATACAAATTTATTATCTATTATCTATTTTCATACAAATACACATTCTTTTCATGATATTTTGTTTATTTATTTTGACACGAATTTACATTATTTGATATGTATTTTGTATATATATTTTTATACGTATTTACATAATTTCTTATGTATTTTGAATATATATTTCTATAGAAATCTACTTTATTTTATGTGTATTCGTATAAATATTTTGAAACAAATTTACATTGTTTTATATGTACTTTTGAATATCTCTTTCAATACAAATTTACCTTACTGTATATGCATTCTGTATATTTATTTCAATACAAATTTAAATATTTTATGAGTATTTTGGTATATATATTTTTATAAAAAATGCGATAATTTTTGGGAATTTTGCATCTTTATTTTCATACAAATTTACATTATTTTATTGATATTCTGTGTATTTATTTTGATACGATTTTACATTATTCTATTTCTTTTTTTTTATTTTTTTATTCACATTTACATTATTTAATGTGTATCTTGCATATATATTTTATACAAATTTACGTTATTTTAAGTGTATTTGTTTATATATTTTCATTCAAATTTACTTTATTTGATGTGTATTTTGTATATGTATTTCCATACAAATTAACCTAATTTTATGTGTATTTTGTATATTTCTTTTCAAACAAATTTAAATTATTTTTGTGTATTTTTTTATATAGTTTTATACAAATTTAGGTTATTTTATGTACGCATTTACATTTTTTAGTGTGTGTTTTGTATATATATTTTTATGCTAATTTACTTTATTTTATGTGCATTTTTGTACATATATTTTTATAGAAATTTGCGTTATTTGTATATTTTTTCTCATACAAATTTACATTATTTTATTGCTATTTTGTTTACTTATTTTGATACGAATTACATGATTATATGTGTATTTTGTACATATTTTTTATACGTATTTACATTACTTAATGTGTATTTTGTTTATATATTTTTAAACAAATCTACGTTATTATATGTATTTGTATAAATATTTTGATACAGATTTACATTATTTTATGTATTTCGTATGTACATTTCAATTCAAATTTAGCTTATTTTAGCTGTATTTTATATATATATTTTCATACAGATTTAAAAGCTTCTGTGTATTTTTGTATATAGTTTTATACAAATTTACGATATTTTATGTGTATTTTGTATATTTATATTTATACAAATACACTTTCTTTTACTGGTATTTTGTTTATTTATTTTGATTCGATTTTTATGTGTATTTTGTATTCATTTTTTTATACGTATTTACTTCATTTTATGTGTATTTTGTATATATTTTTATAGAAATCAACGTTATTTTATGTGTATTTGTATATATATTTTGAAACAAATTTACTTTGTTTTATATGTATTTTGCATATCTATTTCAATACAAATTTACCTTACAGTATGTGCATTTTTTATATTTATTTTAATACAAATTTTAATATTTTATGTGTATTTTCGTATATATATTTTTATAAAAAAAATGCGTTATTTTATGGCTATTTTGCATCTTTATTTTCAAACAAATTTACATTATTTTATTAATATTCTGTGTATTTATTTTGATAAGATTTTACATTATTCTATTTGTGTTTTGTATATATTTTTTTATACATACTTACATTATTTAATTAGTATTTTGTATATATATTTGATACAAATTTACGTTATTTTAAGTGTATATGTTTATATATTTTCATTCAAACTTCCATTATTTTATGTGTATTTTGTATATGTATTTCAATACAAATTTACCTAATTTTATGTGTATTTTGTATATTTATTTTCATACAAATTAAAATTATTTTTGTGTATTTTTGTATATAGTTTTATACAAACTTAGGTTATTTTATGAGTATTTTGTATATCTATTTTCATACAAATAGACATTCTTTTATTGAAATTTTTTTTATTTATTTTGACGAGAATTTAAATTATTTAATGTGTATTTTGTATAGATATTTTTCCACGTATTTACATCATTTCATGTGTATTTTGTATATATATTTCTATAGAAATCTACGTTATATTATGTGTATTCGTATATAGATTTTTAAACAAATTTACACTTTTATGTGTATTTTGCATATTTTTTCAATACAAATTTACCTTATTGTTTATGCATTTTGTATATTAATTTTAATACAAATTTAATTATTCTATGTGTATTTTTGTATATGTATTTTTATAAAAATATGCTTTATTTTATGGGTATTTTGCATCTTTCTTTTCATACAAATTTACCTTATTTTATTGATATTCTGCTTATTCATTTTGATACGATTTGACATTATTCTATGTGTATTTTGTAAATATTTTTCATACAAATTTACGTTATTTTATGAGTATTTGTTTATATATTTTGACACAAATTTACAATATTTTATGGGTATTTTGTATATATATTTCAAAAGAAATTTACCTAATTATTATAAATTTTTGGTATTTTGTTTATTTATTTTGATACGAATTTAAATTATTTTATGTGTATTTTGTATACATTTTTTATACGTATTTACTTAATTTTATGTGTATTTTGTATATATATTTTTATAGAAATCTACGTTATTTTATGTGTATTCGTATACATATTTTGAAACAAATCTACATTGCTTTATATGTATTTTGCATATCTATTTCAATACAAATTTACCTTACACATAAAATAACGTAGATTTGTATAAAAATATATATACAAAATACACGTAAAATGAAGTAAATACGTATAAAAAAATGTATACAAATACACATAAAATAATGTAAATTCGTATCAAAATAAATAAACAAAATACCAATAAAAGTATGTGTATTTGTATAAATATAAATATACAAAATACACATAAAATAACGTAAATTTGTATAAAACTATACAGAAAAATACACAGAAGTAATTAAATTCGTATGAAAATAGATATACAAAATACAGATAAAATAAGCTAAATTTGAATTGAAATGTATATACAAAATACATAAAATAATGTAAATTTGTATCAAAATATTTATAAAAATACATATAATAACGTAAATTTGTTTAAAAATATATAAACAAAATACACATTAAGTAATACGATCAAAATATGTACAAAATACACATATAATTATGTAATTCGTATCAAACTAAATAAACAAAATAGCAATAAAATAATGTAAATTTGTATGAGAAAACATATACAAATACATATAAAATAACGCAAATTTCTATAAAAATATATGTCCAAAAATGAACGTAAAATAAATTAACTTTGGATAAAAATATATATACAAAACACACATTAAATAATGTAAATGCGTACATAAAATAACCTAAATTTGTATAAAACTATATACAAAAATACACAAAAATAATTTAAATTTGTATGAAAAGAAATATACAAAATACACATAAAATTAGGTTAATATCTATTGAAATACATATACAAAATACACATAAACTAATGTAAATTTGAAAGAAAATATACAAACAAATACACATATAATAACGTAAATTTGTATGAAATATATATACAAAATTCACATTAAATAATGTAAATATGTATAAAAAAATATATACAAAACACAAATAGAATAATGTAAAATCGTATCAAAATATATACACAGAATATTAATAAAGTAATGTAAATTTGTATGAAAATTAAGATGCAAAATACCTATAAAATAACGCATTTTTTTATAAAATTATTGATACCAAAATACACATAAAATATTTGAATTTGTATCAAAATAAATATACAAAATGCACATACAATAAGGTAAATTTGTATTGAAATAGATATGCAAAATACATATAAAATAATGTAAATTTGTTTCAAAATATATATGCGAATACACATGATACGGGTAGGCGGTGGCCGAACTGGTAGCGTACTGGGCTCACATTCACCGCGTGATGGACGACGCGGGTTCGAATCCCCACGCTACCACTCGGATTTTTCAGTCACCGCCGAGAGGCTTAAAACTACCCACATGCTGTCCTGAAGACCACCCATCAACCCGGACTCTAGAGGAAGCCGTCCAAGCGAATCAAAAACGAGTTCCGGGGGGCAGCATGAGCCATTGCAAGATGGCGCCACTATAAACACTCGCCTGAGCCAGAACGGGCTGGGCCGACCATCAGGCCCCACCTGGAAGAAGCCTTGGGCCGACCATCAGGCCCCACCAGGAAGATGCCTACCGGCGCAACAGGCAAACGACGTAAAAAAAAAAAAAAATAAATAAAATAAAATAACGTAGATTTCTATAAAAATACATATACAAAATACACATAAAATTAAGTAAATACGTATAAAAAAATGTATACAAAATAGACATAAAATAATGTAAATTCGTATAAATATAAATAAACAATAAAGCAATAAAAGAATGTGTATTTGTATAAATATAAATATACAAAATGCACATAAAATAACGTTAATTTATATAAAATTATATACATAAAATAACACAAATTTCTATAAAAATATATGTACAAAAATGAACATAAAATAAATTTGCATAAAAATATATATACAAAACACACATTAGATAATGTAAATGAGTATAAAAATATGTATACAAAATACCTATGAAATAATCTAAATTCGTATCGAATTAAATTAAGAAAATACCAATATAATAATGTAATTTTGGATGAAAATATATATACAAAATACAAATAAAATAACCTAAATACAAATACAAATATACACAAAATAATTTAAAATTGAATGAAATAAATATACAAAATAAACATAAAATAAGGTAAATTTGTAATGAAATATATGAAAAAATACACATAAAAAAATATAAATTTGTATGAAAATATATATACAAATACACATTAAATAACATGAATTTGTATAAAATTTGTTTCAAAATATATACGAATGCACACAATAAAATAACGTAATTTTTTTATGAAAATGTATATACAAAATACACATAAAATAATGTAAATTTGTATAAAAATATATAAACAAATACACATAAAATAATGTAAATTTGGATAAAATATATATACAAAATAAACCTTAAATAATGTAAATATGTAAAAAAAATATATACAAAATACACATAGAATAATGTTAAATCGTATCAAAATAAATAAAGAGAATATCAATAAAATAATGTAAATTTGTATGAAAATAAAGCTGCAAAATATCCATATAATAACGCATATTTGCATAAAAATATATATACAAAAATACATATAAAATAATTAAATTTGTATTAAAATAAATATACAAAATGCACGTACAATTAAGAAAATTTGTAGTGAAATAGATATGCAAAATACACATCAATAATATAAATTTGTATCAAAATATATATACGAATATTCATAAAATAGAGAAAATTTCAACGAAAATATACATACAAAATAGATATACAAAATACACATATAACTAGTTAAATTTGTATTTAAATACATGTACAAAAAACACATAAAATAATGTAGATTTGTATGAAAAGAAAACAAATACATTTTATATAAAATATATATACAAAATACACATAGAATAATGTAAAATCATACCAAATAAATACACAGAATATCAATAAAATAATGTAAATTTGTATGAAAATAAAGATGCAAAATACCCATAAAATAAAGCATATTTTTATAAAAATACATACACAAAAATACACATAGATTAATCAAATTTGTATTAAAATTAATATACAAAATGCACATACAACAATGTAAATTTGTATTGAAAAAATATGCAAAATACACATAAAACAATGTAAATTTGTTTCAAAATATATATACGAATACACATAAAATAACGTAGATTTCTATAGAAATATATATACAAAATACACTTGAAATAATGTAAATACGTATAAAAATATATATACAAAATATACATTAAATAATGTTAATTCGTGTCAAATAAATAAAAAAAATATCATGAAAAGAATGTGTATTTGTATGAAAATAGATATAAAAAATACACATAAAATAACCTAAATTTGTATTAAACTATATACAAAAATAAACAAAAATAATTAAAATTATATGAAAATAAATATACAAAAAACATAAAATTAGGTAAATTTGTATTGAAATACATATACAAAATACACATAAAATAATGTAAATTTGAATGAAAATATATAAACATATAGACTTAAAATAACGTAAATTTGTATCAAATATATATACAAAAAACATTAAATAATGTAAACATGTATAAAAAAATATATACAAAACACAAATAAAATAATGTAAAATCGTATCAAAATAAATACAGAAAATATTAATAAAATAATGTAAATTTGTATGAAAATTAAGATTCAAAATACACATGTCATGTGTATTCGTATATATATTTTGAAACAAATTTACATTGTTTATATGTATTTTGCATATCTATTTTTGTGTATTCTGTATTTATTTTTGTTATACATAGAATAATGTAAAATCGTATCAAAATAAGTACACAGAATATCAATAAAATAATTCAAATTTGTATGAAAACAAAGATGCAAAATACCCATAAGATAAAGCATATTTTTTTTTAAAAATACAGATACAAAAATACACATAGAATAATTAAATTTGTATTAAAATTAATATACAAAATGCACACATACAATAAGGTAACTTTGTTTTGAAAAAAAACGCAAAATACAAATAAAACATTGTAAATTTGTTTCAAAATATATATACGAATACACATAAAATAACGTAGATTTCTATAGAAATATATATACAAAATACACATGAAATTATGTAAATACGTATAAAAATATATATATAAAATACAAATTAAGTAATGTAAATTCGTGTCAAAATAAATAAACAAAATATCATGAAAAGAATGTGTATTTGTATGAAAATAAATAATAGATAATAAATTTGTATGAAATATATATGCAAGATATACATTAAATAATGTAAATATGCATAAAAAAAATATATACAAAAAACAAATAGAATTATGTAAGATCGTATCAAAATAAATACACCGAATATTAATAAAATAATGTAAATTTGTATGAAAATAAAGATGCAAAATTCCCATCAAATAGCGTATTTCTTATAAAAATATATATACCAAAATACACATAAAATATTTAAATTTGTATTGAAATAAATGTACAAAATGCACAGACAATAAGGTAAACTTCTATTGAAAGAGATATGCAAAAATACATATAAAACAAAGTAAATTTGTTTCAAAATATATATACGAATACACATAAAATAACGTAGATTTCTATAAAAATATATATACAAAATACACATAAAATTAGGTAAATACGTATAAAAAAATGTAAACAAAATAAACATAAAATAATATAAATTCGAAACAAAATAAATAAACAAAATACCAATAAAAGAATATAAATTTGTATGAGTAAACGTGTATGTTGCATATTTTTTCAATACAAATTTACCTTATTATATACGCATTTTGTATATTAATTTTAATACAAATTTAATTATTCGATTTGTATTTTTGTATCTGTATTTGTATATATATTTTTATACGCTTTTACATTATTTAATATTTATTTTGAATATATATTTTTATACAAATTCATGGTATTTTATGTGTATTTGTATATATATTTTTATATAAATTTACATTATTATATGTGTATTTTGTACATATATTTTTTTACAAATCTACCTTATTTTATGTTTATTTTGTATGTGTATATTTATATTTATCCAAATACACAGTCTTTTATTGGTATTTTGTTTATTTATTTTAATTCGAATTTACATTATTTTATGTGTATTTTGTATACATTTTTTTATACGTATTTACTTAATTTTATGTGTATTTTGTATATATATTTTTATAGAAATCTACGTTTTTTTATTTGTATTCGTATATATATTTTGAAACAAATTTACATTGTTTTATATGTATTTTTGCATATCTCTTTCAACACAAATTTACCTTATTGTATGTGCATTTTGTATATTTATTTCAATGCCAATTTAAATATTTTATGTGTATTTTGGTATATATATTTTTATAAGATTACGAAAATTTGAATAAAAATATATACAAAAAAACAAAAAAATAAATTTCAATTTGTATGAAAATAGATATACAAAATACACATATAATTAGTTAAATTTGTATTTAAATACATGTACAAAATACACATAAAATAATGTAAATTTGTATGAAATGAAAACAAATTCAAATAAAATTCTCGTCAAAATAAATAAACAAAATATCAATAAAAGAATGTGTATTTGTATGAAAATAGATATACAAAATACACATAAAATAACCTAAATTTATATCAAACTATGTACAAAAATACACAAAAATATTTTAAATTTGTATGAAAATAAATATACAAAATACACATAAAATTAGGTAAATTTGTATTGAAATACATACACAAAATACCCATAAAATAATGTAAATTTGAATGAAAATACATAAACAAATACACTTAAAATAACGTAAATTTGTATAAAAAATATGTACAAAACACAAATAGAATAATGTAAAATCGTATCAAAATAAATACACAGAATATTAATAAAATAATGTAAATTTGTATGAAAATAAAGAAGGAAAATACCCATAAAATAACGCTTTTTTTTTTAATATTTATACAAAAATACATATAAATTTTTTTTATTTGTATTAAAATAAATATACAATATACACATACAATAAGGTAAATCTGTAGTGAAATAGATATGCAAAATACATATAAAACAATGTAAATTTGTTTCAAAATATATATACGAATACACATCAAATAACGTAGATTTGTATAAAAACATATATACAAAATACACGTAAAATAAAGTAAATACGTATAAAAAAATGTATACAAAATACATATAAAATAATGTAAATTCGTATCAAAATAAATAAACAAAATACCAATAAAAGAATGTGTATTTGTATAAATATAAATATACAAAATACACATAAAATAACGTAAATTTGTATTAAACTTTATACAAAAATACACAGAAGTAATTAAATTCGTATGAAAATAGATATAGAAAATACAGATAAAATAAGCTAAATTTGAATTGAAATGTATATACAAAATACATAAAATAATGTAAATTTGTATCAAAATATTTATAAAAATACATATAATAACGTAAATTTGTTTAAAAATATATAAACAAAATACACATTAATTAATGTAAATACGTATAAAAAATATGTACAAAATACACATATAATCATATAATTTGTATCAAACTAAATAAACAAAATAGCAATATAATAATGTAAATTTGTATGAGTAAACATATACAAATACATATAAAATAACGCTAATTTCTATAAAAATATATGTCCAAAAATAAACGTAAAATAAATTAACTTTGGATAAAAATATATATACAAAACACATATTAAATAATGTAAATGCGTACATAAAATAACGTAAATTTGTATAAAACTATTTACAAAAATACACAAAAATAATTTAAATTTGTATGAAAAGAAATATACAAAATAGACATAAAATTAGGTTAATTTCTATTGAAATAGATATAAAAAATACACATAAAATAATGTAAATTTGAAAGAAAATATATAAAAAAATACACATATTATAACGTAAATTTGTATGAAATATATATACAAAATACACATTAAATAATGTAAATATGTATAAAAAAATATATACAAAACACAAATAGAAAATGTAAAATCGTATCAAAATATATACACAGAATATTAATAAAATAATGTAAATTTGTATGAAAATTAAGATGCAAAATACCTATAAAATTACGCTTTTTTTTATAAAAATATTGATAACAAAATACACATAAAATATTTGAATTTGTATCAAAATAAATATACAAAATGCACATACAATAAGGTAAATTTGTATTGAAATAGATATGCAAAATACATATAAAATAATGTAAATTTGTTTCAAAATATATATGCGAATACACATAAAATAACGTTGATTTCTATAAAAATACATATACAAAATACACATGAAATTAAGTAAATACGTATAAAAAAATGTATACAAAATACACATAAAATAATGTAAATTCGTATAAATATAAATAAACAATATAGCAATAAAAGAATGTGTATTGTATAAATATAAATATACAAAATGCACATAAAATAACGTAAATTTATATAAAACTATATACATAAAATAACGCAAATTTCTATAAAAATATATGTACAAAAATGAACTTAAAATAAATTTGCATAAAAATATATATACAAAAACACACATTAGATGATGTAAATGAGTATAAAAATATGTATTCAAAATAACTATGAAATAATCTAAATTCGTATCGAATTAAATTAAGAAAATACCAATATAATAATGTAATTTTGAATGAAAATATATATACAAAATACACATAAAAAAAACTAAATACAAATACAAATATACACATAAAATAATTTAAAATTGAATGAAATAAATATACAAAATAAACATAAAATAAGGTAAATTTGTAATGAAATATATGAAAAAATACACATCAAATAATATAAATTTGTATGAAAATATATATACAAATACACATAAAATAACATAAATTTGTATAAAATTTGTATCAAAATATATACTTATACACACAATAGAATAACGTAATTTTTTTATGAAAATGTATATACAAAATACAAATAAAATAATTTAAATATGTAGAAAAATATATATACAAAAAACACATAAAATAATGTAAATATGTATGAAAATATATAAACAAATACACATAAAATAATGTAAATTTGGATAAAATATATATACAAAATGAACATTAAATAATGTAAATATGTATAAAAAAAATATATACAAAAAACACATAAAATAATGTTAAATCGTATCAAAATAAATAAAGAGAATATCAATAAAGTAATGTAAATTTGTATGAAAATAAAGATGCAAAATATCCATATAATAATGCATATTTGCATAAAAATATATATACAAAAATACATATAAAATAATTAAATTTGTATTAAAATAAATATACAAAATGCACGTACAATAAAGTAAATTTGTATTGAAATAGATATGCAAAATACACATTAATAATGTAAATTTGTATCAAAATATATATACGAATACTCATAAAATAGAGTGAATTTCTATGAAAATATACATACAAAATAGATATACAAAATACACATATAACTAGTTAAATTTGTATCTAAATACATGTACAAAAAACACATAAAATAATGTAGATTTGTATGAAATGAAAACAAATACATTTTATATAAAATATATATACAAAATATACATAGAATAATGTAAAAACATATCAAAATAAATACACAGAATATCAATAAAATAATGTAAATTTGTATGAAAATAAAGATGCAAAATACCCATAAAATAAAGCATATTTTTATAAAAATACATATACAAAAATACACATAGATTAATCAAATTTGTTTTAAAATAATATACAAAATGCACATACAAAAAGGTAAATTTGTATTGAAAAAATATACAAAGTACACATAAAACAATGTAAATTTGTTTCAAAATATATATACGAATACACCTTAAATAACGCAGATTTCTATAGAAATATATATACAAAATACACTTGAAATAATGTAAATACGTATAAAAATATATATACAAAATACACATTAAATAATGTTAATTCGTGTCAAAGTAAATAAACAAAATATCATGAAAAGAATGTGTATTTGTATGAAAATTGATATACAAAATACACATAAAATAACCTTAATTTGTATAAAACTATATACAAAAATACACAAAAATAATTTAAACTTGTATGAAAATAAATATACAAAAAACATATAAAAATAGGTAAATTTGTATTTAAATACATATACAAAATACACATAAAATAATGTAAATTTGAATGAAAATACATAAACAAATACACTTAAAATAACGTAAATTTGTATAAAAAAAATATATACAAAACACAAATAGAATAACGTAAAATCGTATCAAAATAAATACACAGAATATTAATAAAATAATGTAAATTTGTATGAAAATAAAGAAGAAAAATACCCATGAAATAACGCATTTTTTTAATATATATACAAAAATACATATAAATTTTTTTATTTGTATTAAAATAAATATACAAAATACACATACAATAAGGTAAATCTGTATTGAAATAGATATGCAAAATACATATAAAACAATGTAAATTTGTTTAAAAATATATATACGAATACACATAAAATAACGTAGATTTGTATAAAAATATATATACAAAATACACGTAAAATGAAGTAAATACGTATAAAAAAAATGTATACAAAATACACATAAAATAATGTAAATTCGTATCAAAATAAATAAACAAAATACCAATAAAAGAATGTGTATTTGTATAAATATAAATATACAAAATACACATAAAATAACGTAAATTTGTATAAAACTATATACAAAAATACACAGAAGTAATTAAATTCGTATGAAAATAGATATACAAAATTCAGATAAAATAAGCTAAATTTGAATTGAAATGTATATACAAAATACATAAAATAATGTAAATTTGTATCAAAATATTTATAAAAATACATATAATAACGTAAATTTGTTTAAAAATATATAAACAAAATACACATTAAGTAATGTAAATACGTATAAAAAATATGTACAAAATACACATATAATCAAGTAATTCGTATCAAACTAAATAAACAAAATAGCAATAAAATAATGTAAGTTTGTATGAGAAAACATATACAAATACATATAAAAAAACGCTAATATCTATAAAAATATATGTCCATAAATGAACGTAAAATAAATTAACTTTGGATAAAAATATATATACAAAACACACATTAAATAATGTAAATGCGTACATAAAATAACCTAAATTTGTATAAAACTATATACAAAAATACACAAAAATAATTTAAATTTGTATGAAAAGAAATATACAAAATACATATAAAATTAGGTTAATTTCTATTGAAATACATATACAAAATACACATAAAATAATGTAAATTTGAAAGAAAATATATAAACAAATACACATATAATAACGTAAATTTGTATGAAATATATATACAAAATACAAATTAAATAATGTATATATGTATAAAAAAATATTTACAAAACACAAATATAATAATGTAAAATCGTATCAAAATATATACACAGAATATTAATAAAATAATGTAAATTTGTATGAAAATTGAGATGCAAAATACCTATAAAATAACGCATTTTTTATAAAATTATTGATACCAAAATACACAAAATATTTGAATTTGTATCAAAATAAATATACAAAATGCACATACAATAAGGTAAATTTGTATTGAAATAGATATGCAAAATACATATAAAATAATGTAAATTTGTTTCAAAATATATGCGAATACACATAAAATAACGTAGATTTCTATAAAAATACATATACAAAATACACATAAAATTAAGTAAATACGTATAAAAAATGTATACAAAATACACATAAAATAATGTAAATTCGTATAAATATAAATAAACAATATAGCAATAAAAGAAAGTGTATTTGTATAAATATAAATATACAAAATGCACATAAAATAACGTTGATTTATATAAAACTATATACATAAAATAACGCAAATTTCTATAAAAATATATGTACAAAAATGAACATAAAATAAATTTGCATAAAAATATATATACAAAACACACATTAGATAATGTAAATGAGTATAAAAATATGTATACAAAATACCTATGAAATAATCTAAATTCGTATCGAATTAAATTAAGAAAATACCAATATAATAATGTAATTTTGGATGAAAATATATATACAAAATACACATAAAATAACCTAAATACAAATACAAATATACACATAAAATAATTTAAAATTGAATGAAATAAATATACAAAATAAACATAAAATAAGGTAAATTTGTAATGAAATATATGAAAAAATGCACATAAAATAATATAAATTTGTATGAAAATATATATACAAATACACATTAAATAACATTAATTTGTATAAAATTTGTATCAAAATATATACTTATACACACAATAAAATAACGTAATTTTTTTATGAAAATGTATATACAAAATACACATAAAATAATTTAAATACGTAGAAAAATATATATACAAAAAACACATAAAATAATGTAAATATGTATGAAAATATATAAACAAATACACATAAAATAATGTAAATTTGGATAAAATATATATACAAAATGAACATTAAATAATGTAAATATGTATAAAAAAAATATATACAAAAAACACATAGAATAATGTTAAATCGTATCAAAATAAATAAAGAGAATATCAATAAAATAATGTAAATTTGTATGAAAATAAAGATGCAAAATATCCATATAATAACGCATATTTGCATAAAAATATATATACAAAAATACATATAAAATAATTAAATTTGTATTAAAATAAATATACAAAATGCACGTAAAATAAAGTAAATTTGTATTGAAATAGATATGCAAAATACACATTAATAATGTAAATTTGTATCAAAATATATATACGAATACTCATAAAATAGAGTAAATTTCTATGAAAATATACATACAAAATAGATATACAAAATACACATATAACAAGTTAAATTTGTATTTAAATACATGTACAAAAAACACATAAAATAATGTAGATTTGTATGAAATGAAAACAAATACATTTTATATAAAATATATATACAAAATACACATAGAATAATGTTAAAACATATCAAAATAAATACACAGAATATCAATAAAATAATGTAAATTTGTATGAAAATAAAGATGCAAAATACCCATAAAATAAAGCATATTTTTATAAAAATACATATACAAAAATACACATAGATTAATCAAATTTGTATTAAAATTAATATACAAAATGCACATACAATAGGTAAATTTGTATTGAAAAAATATGCAAAATACACATAAAACAATGTAAATTTGTTTCATATATATATATATATATATATATATATATATATATATATATATATATATATATATATATATATATATATATATATATATATATATATATATATATATATATATATATATATATATATATATATATATATATATATATATATATACAAAATACACTTGAAATAATGTAAATACGTATAAAATTATATATACAAAATACACATTAAATAATGTTAATTCGTGTCAAAATAAATAAACAAAATATCATGAAATGAATGTTTATATGTGTATTATGTGTATACAAAATATACAAAATACATAAAATAACCTAAATTTGTATAAAACTATATACAAAATACACAAAATAATTTAAACTTGTATGAAAATATACAAAAAACATATAAAAATAGGTAAATTTGTATTGAAATACATATACAAAATACACATAAAATAATGTAAATTTGAATGAAAATATATAAACATATAGACATAACATAACGTAAATTTGTATTAAATATATATACAAAAAAAACATTAAATAATGAAAATATGTATAAAAAAATATATACAAAACACAAATAAAATAATGCAAAATCGTATCAAAATAAATACAGAAAATATTAATAAAATAATGTTAATTTGTATGAAAATTAAGATGCAAAATACCCATAAAATAAGCTAAATTTGAATTGAAATATATATACAAAATACATAAAATAATGTAAATTTGTATCAAAATACTTATACAAATACACATATAATAACGTAAATTTGTATAAAAATATATAAACAAAATACACATTAAATAATGTAAATACGTATAAAAAATGTACAAAATACACAAATAATCATGTAATTCGTATCAAAATAAATAGACAAAATACCAATAAAATAATGTAAATTTCTATGAGAAAACATATACAAAATACACATAAATAACGCAAATATCAATAAAAATATATATAATATAATATATTTTTATACATTTTTAAAATATTTAATGTATATTTTGTATATATATTTTATCCAAATTTACGTTATTTTATATGTATTTGTTTATATATTTTCATACAAATTTACATTATTTTATGTGAGTTTTGTATATGTATTTCAATACAAATTTGCCTAACTTTATGTGTATTTTGCATATCTATTTTCAAACAAATTTAAATTATTTTATTTTATTTATGTATATATTTTTATACAAATTATAGTTATTTTATTTATTTTTTGTATATATATTTTCCTACAAATATACATTCTTTTATTGGAATTTTGTGTATTTAGTTTTTCCGAATTTACATTATTTTATGTGTATTTTGTATATATATTTTTCTACGTATTTAAATTATTTTATGTGTATTTTATATATACATTTTCATAAAAATTTACGTTATCTTATTGTGTGTATTCGTATATATTTTGAAACAAATTTTATACAAATTCATGTTATTTTATGTGTATTTGTATATATATTTTCATACAAATTTATATTATTTTATGTGTATTCTTACATATATTTTATTACAAATTTACCTTATTTTATGTTTATTTTGTATATTTATTTCATTTAATATAATCAAATTTAAATTTATTGTATATGCATTTTGTATATTAATTTTAATACAAATTTAATTATTCTATGTGTATTTTTCTATATGTATTTTTATAAAAATATGCTTTATTTTATGGGTATTTTGCATCTTTATTTTCATACAAATTTACGTTATTTTATTGATATTCTGCTCATTCATTTTGATACGATTTGACATTATTCTATGAGTATTTTGTATATATTTTTCATACAAATTTACGTTATTTTATGTGTATTTGTTTATATATTTTGATACAAATTTACAATATTTTATGGGTATTTTGTATATATATTTCAAAAGAAATTTACCTAGTTTTATGTGTATTTTGAATATCTATTTTCATACAAACTCAAATTATTTTGATGTATTTTTGTATATATTTCAATACAAATTTTAGTTAGGTTATGTGTATTTTGTAAATCTATTTTCATTCAAATATATATTATTTTATTGGTATTTTGTTCATTTATATTGATACGAATTTACATTATTTTATATGTACTTTGTATATATATTTTTATACGCATTTACGTTATTTAATATTTATTTTGAATATATAATTTTATACAAATTCATGGTATTTTATGTGTATTTGTATATATATTTTCATATAAATTTACATTATTTTATGTGTATTTTGTTCATATATTTCATTACAAATTTACCTTATTTAATGTTTATTTTGTATGTGTATTTTGTACATTTATATTTATACAAATACACGTTTTTTTATTGGTATTTTGTTTATTTATTTTGTTTCGAATTTACATTATTTTATGTGTATTTTGTTTACATTTTTTTATACGTATTTACTTAATTTTATGTGTATTTTGTATATATATTTTTATAGAAATCTACGTTATTTGATTTGTATTCGTACATATATTTTGAAACAAATTTACATTGTTTTATATGTACAATAAGGTAAATTTGTATTGAAATAGATATGCAAAATACATATAAGGCAATGTAAATTTGTTTCAAAATATGTATACGAATACACATAAAATAACGTAGATTTCTATAAAAAATATATATACAAAATACACCTAAAATGAAGTAAATACGTATAAAAAAATGTATGCAAAATACACATAGACTAATGTAAATTCGTATCAAAATAAATAAACAAAATACCAATAAAAGAATGTGTATTTGTATAAATATAAATATACAAAATACACTTAAAATAACGTAAATTTATATAAAACTGTATACAAAAATACACAGAAGTAATTAGATTTGTATGAAAATATATACAAAATAAACACAAAATAAGCTAAATTTGAATTGAAATATATAGACAAAATACATGAAATAAAGTAAATTTGTATCAAAATATTTATACAAATACACATATAATAACGTAAATTTGTATGAAAATATATAAACAAAATACACATTAAATAATGTAGATACGTATAAAAAAATGTGTACAAAAAACACATGTAATCATGTAACTCGTATCAAAATAAATAAACAAAATACCAATAAAATAATGTAAATTTGTATGAGTAAACGTGTATAAATATAAATGTACAAAATACACATACAAAATAAACATAAAATAAGGTAAATTTGTAATGAAATATATGTACAAAATACACATAAAATAATGTAAATTTATATGAAAATATATATACAAATACACATAAAATACCATGAATTTGTATAAAATTATACATTCAAAATAAATATTAAATAATGTAAATGCGTATAAAAAAATATATAAAAAGTACATATAAAATAATGTAAATTTGTATCAATATAAATCAACAAAATATCAATAAAATAATATATATTTCAGTGAAAATAGATTTACAAAATACACATAATATAACTAAAATTTGTATTGAAATATATACAAAAATACATATAAATAATTTGAGTTTGTATGAAAATAGATATTCAAAATACACATAAAACTAGGTAAATTTCTTTTGAAATATATATACAAAATACCCATAAAATATTGTAAATTTGTGTCAAAATATATAAACAAATACACATAAAATAACGTAAATTTGTATGAGAAGTATATAAAAAATACACATAGAATAATGTCAAATCGTATCAAAATGAATGAGCAGAATATCAAGAAAAGAAAGATGCAAAATACCCATAAAATAAAGCATATTTTATTAAAAATACATATACTAAAAATTACATTATTTGATATGTATTTTGTATATATATTTTTATACGTATTTACATAATTTCATATGTATTTTGTATATATATTTCAATAGAAATCTACTTTATTTTATGTGTATTCGTATATATATTTTGAAACAAATTTACATTGTTTTATATGTATTTTTGAATATCTCTTTTAATACAAATTTACCTTACTGTATATGCATTTTGTATATTTATCTCAATACAAATTTAAATATTTTATGTGTATTTTGGTATATATATTTTTATAAAAAATGCGAAATTTTTTGGGAATTTTGCATCTTTATTTTCATAGAAATTTACATTATTTTATTGATATTCTGTGTATTTATTTTGATACGATTTTTCATTATTCTATTTGTTTTTTGTATATATTTTTTTTATACACATTTACATTATTTAATGTGTATCTTGCATATATATTTTATACAAATTTACGTTATTTTAAGTGTATTTGTTTTTATATTTTCATTCAAATTTACATTTATTTTAATTCGAAATTACATTATTTTATGTGTATTTTGTATACATTTTTCTATACGTATTTACTTAGTTTTATGTGTATTTTGTATATATATTTTTATAGAAATCTACGTTTTTTTATTTGTATTCGAATATATATTTTGAAACAAATTTACATTGTTTTATATGTATTTTTGCATATCTCTTTCAATACAAATTTACCTTATTGTATGTGCATTTTGTATATTTATTTCAATGCAAATTTAAATATTTTATGTGTATTTTGGTATATATATTTTTATAAGAAATGCGCTATTTTATGGGAATTTTGCATCTTTATTTTCATACAAATATATATTATTTGATTAATATTCGGTGTATTTATTTTGACACGATGTTACGTTATTCTATTTGTTTTTTGTATATATTTTTTTATACATATTTACATTATTTAATGTGTATCTTACATATATATTTTATAAAAATTTATTATCTATTATCTATTTTCATACAAATACACATTCTTTTCATGATATTTTGTTTATTTATTTTGACACGAATTTACATTATTTGATATGTATTTTGTATATATATTTTTATACGTATTTACATATTTTCATATGTATTTTGTATATATATTTCTATAGAAATCTACTTTATTTTATGTGTATTCGTATATATATTTTGAAACAAATTTACATTGTTTTATATGTATTTTTGAATATCTCTTTCAATACAAATTTATCTTACTGTATATGCATTTTGTATATTTATTTCAATACAAATTTATATATTTTATGTGTATTTTGGTAAATATATTTTTATAAAAAATGCGATAATTTTTGGGAATTTTGTATCTATATTTTCATACAAATTTACATTATTTTATTGATATTCTGTGTATTTATTTTGATACGATTTTACATTATTCTATATGTTTTTTGTATATATATTTTTTATACACATTTACATTATTTAATGTGTATCTTGCATATATATTTTATACAAATTTACGTTATTTCAAGTGTATTTTTGTGTATTACAAAGATACACAGAAGTATTTTAATTTGTATGAAAATAGATATACAAAATAAGGTAAATTCGCTTCAAATTTAATAAACAAAATTCAGATAAAAGAAAGTATATTTGTAGAAAAAATAAATATACAAAATACACATAAAATAACGAAAATTTGTTTGAAAATATATAAAAAAATAAACAAAAATAATTTCAATTTGTATGAAAATAAATATACAAAATACACATGTATTTTGTATATCTATTTTCACACAAATTTAATTACTTTTGTGTGTTTTTGCATATAGTTTTATATAAATTTACGTTATTTTATTTGAATTTTGTATATTTATATTTATACAGTACACATTCTTTTATTAGTATTTTGTTTATTTATTTTGATACGAGTTTACATTATTTTATGTGTATTTTGTATACCTTTTTTTATACGTATTTACTTCATTTTATGTGTATTTTGTATATTTATTTTCATAGAAATCTACGTTATTTTATGTGTATTCGTATATATATTTTGAAAAAAATTTACATGGTTTTATATGTATTTTGCATATCTATCCCAATACAAATTTACCTTATTGTATGTGCATTTTGTATATTTATTTTAATAAAAATTCAAATATTTTATGTGTGTCTTGGTATAAATATTTAAGAAAAAAATGCGTTATTTTATGGGTATTTTGCATCTTAATTTTCATACAAATTTACATTATTTTATTAATATTCTGTGTATTTATTTTGATACGATTTTATATTATTCTATTTGTGTTTTGTATATATTTTTTTATACATATCTACATTATTTAATGTGTATTTTATATATATATTTTATACAAATCTACGTTATTTTAAGAGTATTTGTTTATATATTTTCATTGAAATTTACATTATTGTATGTGTATTTTGTAAATGTATTTCAATACAAATTTACCTAATTTTATGTGTATTTTGTATATTTATTTTCATACAAATTAAAATTATTTTTGTGTATTTTTGTATATAGTTTTATACAAATTTAGGTGATTTTATGTGTATATTGTATATCTATTTTCATACAAATACACCTTCTTTATTGATATTTTGTTATTTTTTTAGATATATATTTATTTATATATATATATATATATATATATATATATATATATATATATATATATATATATATATATATATATATATATATATATATATATATATATATATATATATATATATATATATATATATATATATATATATATATATATATATATATATATATATATATATATATATTATACGTGTTTACATCATTTGATGTGTATTTTGTATATATATTTCTATAGAAATCTACGTTTATTTATGAGTATTCGTATATAGATTTTGAAATAAATTTACACTGTTTTATGTGTATTTTGCATATTTTTTCAATAGAAATTTACCTTATTGTATATGCATTTTGTATATTAATTTTAATACAAATTTAATTATGCTATGTGTATTTTTGTATATGTATTTTTATAAAAATATGCTTTATTTGATGGGTATTTTGCATTTTTATTTTCATTCAAATTTACATTATTTTATTTATATTCTGTTTATTTTTTTTTTAAACAATTTTACATTATTCTATGTGTATTTTATATATATATTTTTATACGTATTTACTTAATTTATGTGTATTTTGTATATATATTTTTATAGAAATCTACGTTATTTTATGTGTGTTTGTATATATATTTTGAAACAAATTTACATTGTTTTGTATGTATTTTTGCATATCTCTTTCAAGACAAGATTACCTTATTGTATTTGCATTTTGTATATTTACTTCAATACAAATTTAAGTATTTTATGTGTATTTGGTATATATATTTTTATAAGAAATGCGCTATTTGATGGGAATTTTGCATCTTTATTTTCATACAAATTTACATTATTTAATTAATATTCGGTGTATTTATTTTGATACGATTTCACATTATTCTATTTGTTTTTTGTATATATTTTTTTATACATATTTACATTATTTAATGTGTATCTTGCATATATATTTCATACAAATTTATTATCTATTACTTATTTTCATACAAATACACATTCTTTTCATGATATTTTCTTTATTTATTTTGACACGAATTTACCTAGATATGTATTTTGTATATATATTTTTATACGTATTTACATAATTTCATGTGTATTTTGTATATATATTTCTATAGAAATCTACGTTATTTTATGTGTATTCGTATATATATTTTGCAACAAATTTACTTTGTAATACATGTATTTTTGAATATCTCTTTCAATACATATTTACGTTACTCTATATGCATTTTGTATATTTATTTCAATACAAATTTAAATATTTTATGTGTATTTTGGTATATATATTTTTATAAAAAATGCGCTATTTTATGGGAATTTTGCATCTTTCTTTTCATACAAATTTACATTATTTTATTGATATTCTGTGTATTTATATTTATAGGATTTTATATTATTCTATTTCTTTTTTGTAAATATTTTTTTATTCACATTTACATTATTTAATGTGTATCTTGCATATATATTTTATACAAATCTACGTTATTTTAAGTGTATTTGTTTATATATTTTCATTCAAATTTACATTATTCTATGTGTATTTTGTATATGTATTTCAATACAAATTTACCTAATTTTATGTGTATTTTGTATATTTCTTTTCATACAAATTTTAAATATTTTTGTGTATTTTTGTATATAGTTTTATATAAATTTAGGTTATTTTATGTACGCATTTACTTTATTTAATGTGTGTTTTGTATATATATTTTTATGCAAATTTACTTTATTTTATGTGCATTTTTGTACATATATTTTTTTAGAAATTTGCGTTAATTTATGTGTATTTGTATATGTTTTCTCATACAAATTTACATTATTTGATTGCTATTTTGTTTATTTATTTTGATACGAATGAAAATAGATATACAAAATATACATAAAATAAACTAAAATAAAGCATATTTTTATAAAAATACATATACAAAAATACACATAGATTAATCAAATCTGTATTAAAATTAATATACAAAATGCACATACAATAAGGTAAATTTGTATTAAAAAAATATGCAAAATACACATAAAACAATGTAAATTTGTCTCAAAATATATATACGAATACACATAAAATAACGCAGATTTCTATAAAAATATATATACAAAATACACATAAAATTAGGTAAATACGTATAAAAAAATGTAAACAAAATACACATAAAATAATATAAATTCGAAACAAAATAAATAAACAAAATACCAATAAAAGAATGTGTATTTGTATAAATATAAATGTACAAAATACACATACAAAATAAACATAAAATAAGGTAAATTTGTAATGAAATATATGTACAAAATACACATAAAATAATGTAAATTTATATGAAAATATATATACAAATTCACATAAAATACCATGAATTTGTATAAAATTATATATTCAAAATAAATATTAAATAATGTAAATGCGTATAAAAATATATATAAAATGTACATATAAAATAATGTAAATTCGTATCAATATAAATAAACAAAATACCAATAAAATAATATATATTTGATTGCAAATAGATTTACAAAATACACATAACATAACTAAAATTTATATTGAAATATATACAAAAATACATAAAAATAATTTGAGTTTGTATGAAAATAGATATTCAAAATACACATAAAACTAGGTAAATTTCTTTTAAAATATATATACAAAATACCCATAAAATATTGTAAATTTGTGTCAGAATATATAAACAAATACACATAAAATAACGTAAACATGTTTGAAAAATATATACAAAATACACATATAATAATGTATAATCGTATCAAAATAAATATACAGAATATCAATAAAATAATGTAAATTTTAATGAAAATAAAGGAGCAAAATACCCATAAAATGAAGCATATTTTTTTAAAAATACTTATACAAAAATACACATCGAATAATTAAATTTGAATTAAAATTAATATAGAAAATGCACATACAATAAGGTAAATTTGTAATGAAAAAATATGCAAAATACTCATAAACAATGTAAATTTGTTTAAAATATATATAAGAATACACATAAAATAACGTAGATTTCTATAGAAATATATATACAAAATACACATGAGATGATGTAAATACGTATACAAATAAATATACAAAATAAACATTAGATAAGGTAAATTCGTGTCAAAATGAATAAACTAAATATCAATAAAAGAATGTGTACTTGTATGAAAATAGATATACAAAATACACATAAAATAACCTAAGTTTGTATAAAACTATATACAAAATACACAAAATAATTTAAATTTGTATGAAAATAAATATACAAAATGCACATAAAATTATTTTGTATATCTATTTTATACAAATGTACGTTATTATATGTGAATTTGTTTTCATTTCATACAAATTTACATTATTTTATGTGTATTTTGAACATATATTTATATACAAATTTAACTAATTACATATTTTATAAAATACATATACAAAATACACATAGATTAATCAAATTTGTATTAAAATTAATATACAAAATGCACATACAATAAGATAAATTTGTATTGAAAAATATGCAAAATACACATAAAACAATGTAAATTTGTTTCAAAATATATATTCGAATACACATAAAATAACGCAGATTTCTATAGAAATATATATACAAAATACACTTGAAATAATGTAAATACGTATAAAATATATATACAAAATACACATTAAATAATGTTAATTCGTGTCAAAATAAATAAACAAAATATCATGAAAAGAATGTGTATTTGTATGAAAATAGATATACAAAATACACATAAAATAACCTAAATTTGTATAAAACTATATACAAAAACACACAAAATAATTTAAACTTTTATGAAAATAAATATATAAAAACATAAAATTAGGTAAATTTGTATTGAAATACATATACAAAATACACATAAAATAATGTAAATTTGAATGAAAATATATAAACATATAGACTTAAAATAACGTAAATTTGTATCAAATATATATATATACAAAAAAGACATTAAATAATATAAATATGTATAAAAAAATATATACAAAATAGAAATAAAATAATGTAAAATCGTATGAAAATAAATGCAGAAAATATTAATAAAATAATGTAAATTCGTATGAAAATTAAGATACAAAATACCCATAAAATAACGCATTTTTTATAAAAATATATACGAAAAAACATAAAATATTTGATTTTGTTATAAAATAAATAGATATACAAAATACACATGAAATAAGCTAAATATGAATTGAAATATATATACAAAATACATAAAATAATGTAAATTTGTATCAAAATAACTATACATACACATATAATAACGTAAATTTGTATAAAATATTTAAACAAAATACACATTAAATAATGTAAACACGTATAAAAAAATGTAAAAAATACACAAATAATCATGTAATTCGTATCAAAATAAATAGTTAAAATATCAATAGAATAATGTAAATTTCTATGAGAAAACATATACAAAATACACATAAATAACGCAAATATCAATAAAAATATATATAATATAATATATTTTTATACATATTTAAAATATTTAATGTATATTGGTATATTGTTTATTTACATTTATACGAATTTACATTATTTTATGTGTATTTTGTATACATTTTTATACGTATTTACTTAATATTATGTATTTTGTATATGTATTTTATAAATCTACGTTATTTTATGTGTATTCGTATATATCTTGAAACAAACTTACATTATTTTATATGTATTTTGCATATCTATTTCAATACAAACTTACCTGATTGTATGTGCATTTTGTATATTTATTTTAATACAAATTCAAATATTTTATGTGTATTTTGGTATCAATATTTTTATAAAAAATGCGTTATTTTATAGGTATTTTGCATCTTAATTTTCATACAAATTTACATTATTTTATTAATATTCTGTGTATATATTTTGATACGATTTTACATTATTCTATTTGTGTTTTGTATATATTTTTTTATACATATTTACATTATTTAATGTGTATTTTGATTATATATTTCATACAAATTTACGTTATTATATGTGTATTTGTTTATATATTTTCTTTCAAATTTACATTATTTTATATGTATTTTGTATATGTATTTCAATACAAATTAACCTAATTATATGTGTATTTTGTATATTTGTTTTCATACAAATATAAATTATTTTTGTGTATTTTTGTATATAGTTTTATACAAATTTAGGTTATTTTATGTACGGATTTACATTATTTAATGTGTGTTTTGTATATATATTTTTATCCAAAGTTACTTTATTTTACGTTCATTTTTGGACATATATTTTTATGGAAAATAGCGTTATTTTATATGTATTTGTATACGTTTTCTCATACAAATTTACATTATTTTATTGATATTTTGTTTATTTAGTTTGATACGAATTACTTGATTATATGTGTATTTTGTACATATTTTTTATACGTATTTACATTACTTAATGTGTATTTTGTTTATATATTTTTAAACAAATTTACGTTATTATATGTATTTTTATAAATATTTTGATACAAATTTACATTATTTTATGTATTTGGTATATACATTTCAATTCAAATTTAGCTTATTTTATCTGTATTTTGTATATCTATTTTCATACGAATTTAATTACTTCTGTGTATTTTTGTATATAGTTTTATACAAATTTACGTTATTTTATGTGTATTTGTATATATATTTATACAAATACACATTCTTTATTGGTATTTTGTTTATTTATTTTGACACGAATTTACATTATTTTATGTGTATTTTGTATACATTTTTTTATACGTATTTACTTCATTTTATGTATTTTGTAGATATATTTTTATACAAATCTACGTTATTTTATGTGTATTCGTATATATATTTTGAAACAAATTTACATTGTTTTATATGTATTTTGCATATCTATTTCAATACAGATTTACCTTATTGTATGTGTATTTTGTATATTTATTTTAATACAAATTAATTTTTTCATGTGTTTTTTGGTACATAGATTTTTATAAAAAATGCGTTATTTAATGGGTATTTTGCATCTTTATTTTCATACAAATTTACATTGTTTTACTAATATTCAGTGTATTTATTTTGATACGATTTTACATTAATCTATTTGTGTTTTGTATATATTTTTTTATACATATTTACATTATTTAATGTGTATTTTGTATATTTTAAAACAAATTTACGTTATTTTATTCGCATCTGTTAAAATATTTTGATACAAATTTACATTATTTTATGTATTTTGTATATATATTTTAATACAAATTTAGTTTATTTTATGTATATTTTGTA
Organism: Eriocheir sinensis; assembly: GCF_024679095.1. Taxonomy (NCBI): domain Eukaryota; kingdom Metazoa; phylum Arthropoda; class Malacostraca; order Decapoda; family Varunidae; genus Eriocheir; species Eriocheir sinensis. The sequence continues at coordinate 63,793 of NW_026111613.1, read as the reverse complement.
TATCTATTTTCATTCGTATCAAAATAAATAAACAAAATAGCAATCAAATAATGTAAATTTGTATGAGATAACATATACAAATACACATAAAATAAGGCAAATTTAAAAAAAAAATATATGTACAAAAATGCACATAAAATAAAGTAAATTTGCATAAAAATATATATACAAAACACACATTAAATAATGTAAATGCGTACATAAAATAAACTAAATTTGTATAAAACTATATGCAAAAATACTCAATTTTTTTTTAAATTTGTATGAAAAGAAATATACAAAATACACATAAAATTTGGTAAATTTGTATTGAAATACATATACAAAATACACATAAAATAATGTAAATTTGAATGAAAATATATAAACAAATACACTTAAAATAACGTAAATTTGTATAAAATATATATGCAAGATACACATTAAATAATGTAAATGTGTATAAAAAAATATATACAAAAAAGAAATAGAATAATGTAAAATCCTATCAATATAAATACACAGAATATCAATAAAATAATGTAAATTTGTATGAAAAGAAAGATGCAAAATTCCCATAAAATAGCGCATTTTTTATAAAAATATATATACCAAAATACACATAAAATATTTAAATTTGTATTGAAATAAATATACAAAATGCATATACAGTAAGGTAAATATGTATTGAAAGAGATATTCAAAAATACATATAAAACAAAGTTAATTTGTTTCAAAATATATATACGAATACACATTAAATAACGTAGATTTCTATAGAAATATATATACAAAATACACATGAAATTATGTAAATACGTATAAAAATATATATACAAAATACATATCTAGGTAAATTCGTGTCAAAATAAATAAACAAAATATCATGAAAAGAATGTGTATTTACATGATAATAAATAATAGATAATAAATTTGTATGAAATATATATGCAAGATACACTTTAAATAATGTAAATATGTAAAAAAAAATATATATACAAAAAACAAATAGAATAATGTGAAATCGTAACAAAATAAATACACCGAATATTAATAAAATAATGTAAATTTGTATGAAAATAGAGATGCAAAATTCCCATAAAATAGCGCATTTCTTATAAAAATATATATACCAAAAAACAAATAAAATATTTAAATTTGTATTGAAATAAATATACAAAATGCACATACAATAAGGTAAACTTGTATTGAAAGATATGCAAAAATACATATAAAACAATGTAAATTTGTTTCAAAATATATATACGAATACACATAAAATAACGTAGATTTCTATAAAAATATATATACAAAATACACATAAAATTAAGGAAATACGTATAAATATAGATATACAAAATACACATAGAATAATGTAAAATTGTTTCAAAAAAAAAATAAACAGAATATAAATAAAATAATGTAAATTTGTATGAAAATAAAAATGCAAAATACCCATAAAATAAAGCATATTTTTATAAAAATACATATACAAAAATACACATAGCATAATTAAATTTGTATTAAAATTAATATACAAAATGCATATACAATAAGGTAAATTTGTATTGAAAAAATATGCAAAATACACATAAAACAGTGTAAATTTATTTCAAAATCTATATACGAATACTCATAAATCAACGTAGATTTCTATAGAAATATATATACAAAATACACATCAAATGATGTAAACACGTATATATATATATATATATATATATATATATATATATATATATATATATATATATATATATATATATATATATATATATATATATATATATATATAGATATATATATATATATATATATATATATATATATATATATATATATATATATATATATATATATATATATATATAAAATACACTTTAAATAATGTAAATTCGCGTCAAAATAAATAAAATTTGTATCAAAATATATACATATACACACAATAAAATAACGTAATTTTTTTTATGAAAATGTATATACAAAATACACATAAAATAATTTAAATACGTAGAAAAATATATATACAAAAAACACATAAAATAATGTAAATATGTATGAAAATATATAAACAAATATACATAAAATAATGTAAATTTGGATAAAATATATATACAAAATGAACATTAAATAATGTAAATATGTATAAAAAAAATATATACAAAAAACACATAGAATAATGTTAAATCGTATCAAAATAAATAAAGAGAATATGAATAAAATAATGTAAATTTGTATGAAAATAAAGATGCAAAATATCCATATAATAACGCATATTTGCATTAAAATATATATACAAAAATACATATAAAATAATTAAATTTGTATTAAACTAAATATACAAAATGCACGTACAATAAAGTAAATTTGTATTGAAATAGATATGCAAAATACACATTAATAAAGTAAATTTGTATCAAAATATATATACGAATACTCATAAAATAGAGTAAATTTCTATGAAAATATACATACAAAATAGATATACAAAATACACATATAACTGGTTAAATTTGTATTTAAATACATGTACAAAAAACACATAAAATAATGTAGATTTGTATGAAATGAAAACAAATACATTTTATATAAAATATATATACAAAATACACATAGAATAATGTTAAAACATATCAAAATAAATACACAGAATATCAATAAAATAATGTAAATTTGTATGAAAATAAAGATGCAAAATACCCATAAAATAAAGCATATTTTTATAAAAATACATATACAAAAATACACATAGATTAATCAAATTTGTATTAAAATTAATATACAAAATGCACATACAATAGGTAAATTTGTATTGAAAAAATATGCAAAATACACATAAAACAATGTAAATTTGTTTCAAAATATATATACGAATACACATAACATAACGAAGATTTCTATAGATATATATATATACAAAATACACTTGAAATAATGTAAATACGTATAAAATTATAAATACAAAATACACATTAAATAATGTTAATTCGTGTCAAAATAAATAAACAAAATATCATGAAAAGAATGTTTATATGTGTATTATGTGTATACAAAATACACTTAAAATAACCTAAATTTGTATAAAACTATATACAAAAACACACAAAAATAATTTAAACATGTATGAAAATAAATATACAAAAAACATATAAAAATAGGTAAATTTGTATTGAAATACATATACAAAATACACATAAAATAATGTAAATTTGAATGAAAATATATAAACATATAGACTTAACATAACGTAAATTTGTATCAAATATATATACAAAAAAAAACATTAAATAATGTAAATATGTATAAAAAAATATATACAAAACACAAATAAAATAATGTAAAATCGTATCAAAATAAATACAGAAAATATTAATAAAATAATGTAAATTTGTATGAAAATTAAGATGCAAAATACCCATAAAATAAGCTAAATTTGAATTGAAATATATATACAAAATACATAAAATAATGTAAATTTGTATCAAAATACTTATACAAATTCACATATAATAACGTAAATTTGTATAAAAATATATAAACAAAATACACATTAAATAATGTAAATACGTATAAAAAAATGGACAAAATACACAAATAATCATGTAATTCGTATCAAAATATATAGACAAAATACCAATAAAATAATGTAAATTTCTATGAGAAAACATATACAAAATACACATAAATAACGCAAATATCAATAAAAATATATATAATATAATATATTTTTATACATTTTTAAAATATTTAATGTATATTTTGTATATATATTTGATCCAAATTTACGTTATTTTATATGTATTTGTTTATATATTTTCATACAAATTTACATTATTTTATGTGAGTTTTGTATATGTATTTCAATACAAATTTGCCTAACTTTATGTGTATTTTGCATATCTATTTTCAAACAAATTTAAATTATTTTTGTGTATTTTTGTATATATTTTTATACAAATTCTAGTTATTTTATTTGTTTTTTGTATATATATTTTCCTACAAATATACATTCTTTTATTGAAATTTTGTGTATTTATTTTTTTACGAATTTACATTATTATATGTGTATTTTGTATATATATTTTTCTACGTATTTAAATTATTTTATGTGTATTTTATATACATTTTCATAAAAATTTACGTTATTTTATTGTGTGTATTCGTATATATTTTGAAACAAATTTTATACAAATTCATGTTATTTTATGTGTATTTGTATATATATTTTCATACAAATTTTATATTATTTTATGTGTATTCTTACATATATTTTATTACAAATTTACCTTATTTTATGTTTATTTTGTATATTTATTTCATTTAATATAATCAAATTTAAATTTATTGTATATGCATTTTGTATATTAATTTTAATACAAATTTAATTATTCTATGTGTATTTTTCTATATGTATTTTTATAAAAATATGCTTTATTTTATGGGTATTTTGCATCTTTATTTTCATACAAATTTACGTTATTTTATTGATATTCTGCTCATTCATTTTGATACGATTTGACATTATTCTATGAGTATTTTGTATATATTTTTCATACAAATTTACGTTATTTTATGTGTATTTGTTTATATATTTTGATACAAATTTACAATATTTTATGGGTATTTTGTATATATATTTCAAAAGAAATTTACCTAGTTTTATGTGTATTTTGAATATCTATTTTCATACAAACTCAAATTATTTTTATGTATTTTTGTATATATTTCAATACAAATTTTAGTTAGGTTATGTGTATTTTGTAAATCTATTTTCATTCAAATATATATTATTTTATTGGTATTTTGTTCATTTATATTGATACGAATTTACATTATTTTATATGTACTTTGTATATATATTTTTATACGCATTTACGTTATTTAATACTTATTTTGAATATATAATTTTATACAAATTCATGGTATTTTATGTGTATTTGTATATATATTTTCATATAAATTTACATTATTTTATGTGTATTTTGTTCATATATTTCATTACAAATTTACCTTATTTAATGTTTATTTTGTATGTGTATTTTGTACATTTATATTTATACAAATACACGTTTTTTTATTGGTATTTTGTTTATTTATTTTGTTTCGAATTTACATTATTTTATGTGTATTTTGTTTACATTTTTTTATACGTATTTACTTAATTTTATGTGTATTTTGTATATATATTTTTATAGAAATCTACGTTATTTGGTTTGTATTCGTACATATATTTTGAAACAAATTTACATTGTTTTATATGTACAATAAGGTAAATTTGTATTGAAATAGATATGCAAAATACATATAAGGCAATGTAAATTTGTTTCAAAATATGTATACGAATACACATAAAATAACGTAGATTTCTATAAAAAATATATATACAAAATACACCTAAAATGATGTAAATACGTATAAAAAAATGTATGCAAAATACACATAGAATAATGTAACTTCGTATCAAAATAAATAAACAAAATACAAATAAAAGAATGTGTATTTGTATAAATATAAATATACAAAATACACTTAAAATAACGTAAATTTATATAAAACTGTATACAAAAATACACAGAAGTAATTAAATTGGTATGAAAATATATACAAAATACACACAAAATAAGCTAAATTTGAATTGAAATATATAGACAAAATACATGAAATAAAGTAATTTTGTATCAAAATATTTATACAAATACACATATAATAACGTAAATTTGTATGAAAATATATAAACAAAATACACATTAAATAATGTAAATACGTATAAAAAAATGTGTACAAAATACACATATAATCATGTAACTTGTATCAAAATAAATAAACAAAATACCAATAAAATAATGTAGATTTGTATGAGTAAGCGTGTATAAATATAAATGTACAAAATACACATACAAAATAAACATAAAATAAGGTAAATTTGTAATGAAATATATGTACAAAATACACATAAAATAATGTAAATTTATATGAAAATATATATTCAAATACACATAAAATACCATGAATTTGTATAAAATTATACATTTAAAATAAATATTAAATAATGTAAATGCGTATAAAAATATATATAAAAAGTGCATATAAAATAATGTAAATTCGTATCAATATAAATCAACAAAATATCAATAAAATAATATATATTTCAATGAAAATAGATTTACAAAATACACATAGCATAACTAAAATTTGTATTGAAATATATACAAAAATACATATAAATAATTTGAGTTTGTATGAAAATAGATATTCAAAATACACATAAAACTAGGTAAATTTCTTTTGAAATATATATACAAAATACCCATAAAATATTGTAAATTTGTGTGAAAATATATAAACAAATACACATAAAATGACGTAAATTTGTATGAAAAGTATATACAAAATACACATAGAATAATGTCAAATCGTATCAAAATGAATGAGCAGAATATCAATAAAATAACGAAAATTTGTATGAAAATAAAGATGCAAAATACCCATAAAATAAAGCATATTTTATTAAAAATACATATACAAAAATATACATTATTTGATATGTATTTTGTATATATATTTTTATACGTATTTACATAATTTCATATGTATTTTGTATATATATTTCAATAGAAATCTACTTTATTTTATGTGTATTCGTATATATATTTTGAAACAAATTTACATTGTTTTATATGTATTTTTGAATATCTCTTTTAATACAAATCTACCTTACTGTATATGGATTTTGTATATTTATCTCAATACAAATTTAAATATTTTATGTGTATTTTGGTATATATATTTTTATAAAAAATGCAAAAATTTTTGGGAATTTTGCATCTTTATTTTCATAGAAATTTACATTATTTTATTGATATTCTGTGTATTTATTATGATACGATTTTACATTATTCTATTTGTTTTTTGTATATATTTTTTTATACATTTTTACATTATTTAATGTGTATCTTGCATATATATTTGATACAAATTTACGTTATTTTAAGTGTATTTGTTTTTATATTTTCATTCAAATTTACATTTATTTTAATTCGAAATTACATTATTTTATGTGTATTTTGTATACATTTTTTTTATACGTATTTACTTAGTTTTATGTGTATTTTGTATATATATTTTTATAGAAATCTACGTTTTTTTATTTTTATTCGTATATATATTTTGAAACAAATTTACATTGTTTTATATGTATTTTTGCATATCTCTTTCAATACAAATTTACCTTATTGTATGTGCATTTTGTATATTTATTTCAATGCAAATTTAAATATTTTATGTGTATTTTGGTATATATATTTTTATAAGAAATGAGCTATTTTATGGGAATTTTGCATCTTTATTTTCATACAAATTTACATTATTTTATTATTATTCGGTGTATATAATTTGATACGATGTTACGTTATTCTATTTGTTTTTTGTATATATTTTTTATACATATTTACATTATTTAATGTGTATCTTGCATATATATTTTATACAAATTTATTATCTATTATCTATTTTCATACAAACACACATTCTTTTCATGATATTTTGTTTATTTATTTTGACACGAATTTACCTAGATATGTATTTTGTATATATATTTTTATACGTATTTTCATAATTTCATGTGTATTTTGTATATATATTTCTATAGAGATCTACGTTATTTTATGTGTATTCGTATATATATTTTGAAACAAATTTACATTGTTTTATATGTATTTTTGAATATCTGTTTCAATACAAATTTATCTTACTGTATATGCATTTTGTATATTTATTTCAATACAAATTTAAATATTTTATGTGTATTTTGGTAAATATATTTTTATAAAAAATGCGATAATTTTTGGGAATTTTGTATCTATATTTTCATACAAATTTACATTATTTTATTGATATTCTGTGTATTTATTTTGATACGATTTTACATTATTCTATTTGTTTTTTGTATATATATTTTTTATACACATTTACATTATTTAATGTGTATCTTGCATATATATTTTATACAAATTTACGTTATTTTAAGTGTATTTCTGTGTATTACAAAGATACACAAGTATTTTAACTTGTATGAAAATAGATATTCAAAATAAGGTAAATTCGTTTCAAATTTAATAAACAAAATTCAGTTAAAAGAAAGTATATTTGTAGAAAAAATAAATATACAAAATACACATAAAATAACGAAAATTTGTTTGAAAATATATAAAAAAATAAACAAAAATATTTTCAATTTGTATGAAAATAAATATACAAAATACACATGTATTTTGTATATCTATTTTCACACAAATTTAATTACTTTTGTGTGTTTTTGCATATAGTTTTATATAAATTTACGTTATTTTATTTGAATTTTGTATATTTATATTTATACAATACACATTCTTTTATTAGTATTTTGTTTATTTATTTTGATACGAGTTTACATTATTTTATGTGTATTTTGTATCCTTTTTTTTATACGTATTTACTTCATTTTATGTGTATTTTATATATTTATTTTCAAAAAAATCTACGTTATTTTATGTGTATTCGTATATATATTTTGAAAAAAATTTACATGGTTTTATATGTATTTTGCATATCTATCTCAATACAAATTTACCTTATTGTATGTGCATTTTGTATATTTATTTTAATACAAATTCAAATATTTTATGTGTGTCTTGGTGTAAATATTTTAATAAAAATGCGTTATTTTATGGGTATTTTGCATCTTAATTTTCATACAAATTTACATTATTTTATTAATATTCTGAGTATTTATTTTGATACGATTTTATATTATTCTATTTGTGTTTTGTATATATATTTTTTATACATATCTACATTATTTAATGTGTATTTTTTATCTATATTTTATACAAATTTACGTTATTTTAATTGTATTTGTTTATATATTTTCATTCAAATTTACATTATTTTATTTGTATTTTGTAAATGTATTTCAATACAAATTTACCTAATTTTATGTGTATTTTGTATATTTATTTTCATACAAATTAAAATTATTTTTGTGTATTTTTGTATATAGTTTTATACAAATTTATGTGATTTTATGTTTATATTGTATATCTATTTTCATACAAATACACCTTCTTTTATTGATATTTTGTTTATTTATTTTGACGCGAATTTCCCTTATTTAATGTGTATTTTATATATATATATATATATATATATATATATATATATATATATATATATATATATATATATATATATATATATATATATATATATATATATATATATATATATATATATATATATATATATATATATATTTTTTTTTTTTATACGTGTTTACATCATTCGATGTGTATTTTGTATATATATTTCTATAGAAATCTACGTTGATTTATGAGTATTCGTATATAGATTTTGAAATAAATTTACACTGTTTTATGTGTATTTTGCATATTTTTTCAATAGAAATTTACCTAATTGTATATGCATTTTGTATATTAATTTGAGTACAAATTTAATTATGCTATGTGTATTTTTGTATATGTATTTTTATAAATATATGCTTTATTTTATGGGTATTTTGCATTTTTATTTTCATTCAAATTTACATTATTTTATTTATATTCTGTTTATTTTTTTTTGAAACAATTTTACATTATTTTATGTGTATTTTGTATATCTATTTTTATACGTATTTACTTAATTTATGTGTATTTTGTATATATATTTTTATAGAAATCTACGTTATTTTATGTGTATTTGTATATATATTTTGAAACAAATTTACATTGTTTTATATGTATTTTTGCATATCTCTTTCAAGACAAGATTACCTTATTGTATGTGCATTTTGTATATTTACCTCAATACAAATTTAAATATTTTATGTGTATTTTAGTATATATATTTTTTTAAGAAATGCGCTATTTGATGGGAATTTTGCATCTTTATTTTCATACAAATTTACATTATTTTATTAATATTCGGTGTATTTATTTTGATACGATTTCACATTATTCTATTTGTTTTTTGTATATATTTTTTTATACATATTTACATTATTTAATGTGTATCTTGCATATATATTTCATACAAATTTATTATCTAATACTTATTTTCATACAAATACACATTCTTTTCATGATATTTTGTTTATTTATTTTGACACGAATTTACCTAGATATGTATTTTGTATATATATTTTTATACGTATTTTCATAATTTCATGTGTATTTTGTATATATATTTCTATAGAGATCTACGTTATTTTATGTGTATTCGTATATATATTTTGAAATAATTTACTTTGTAATATATGTATTTTTGAATATCTCTTTCAATACATATTTACGTTACTCTATATGCATTTTGTATATTTATTTCAATACAAATTTAAATATTTTATGTGTATTTTGGTATATATATTTTTATAAAAAATGCGCTATTTTATGGGAATTTTGCATCTTTCTTTTTATACAAATTTACATTATTTTATTGATATTCTGTGTATTTATATTGATAGGATTTTATATTATTTTATTTCTTTTTTGTAAAAAATTTTTTATTCACATTTACATTATTTAATGTGTATCTTGCATATATATTTTATACAAATTTACGTTATTTTAAGTGTATTTGTTTATATATTTTCATTCAAATTTACATTATTCTATGTGTATTTTGTATATGTATTTCAATCCAAATTTACCTAATTTTATGTGTATATTGTATATTTCTTTTCATACAAATTTTAAATATTTTTGTGTATTTTTGTATATAGTTTTATATAAATTTAGGTTATTTTATGTACGCATTTACTTTATTTAATGTGTGTTTTGTATATATATTTTTATGCAAATTTACTTTATTTTATGTGCATTTTTGTACATATATTTTTTTAGAAATTTGCGTTAATTTATGTGTATTTGTATATGTTTTCTCATACAAATTTACATTATTTGATTGCTATTTTGTTTATTTATTTTGATACGAATGAAAATAGATATACAAAATATACATAAAATAAACTAAAATAAAGCATATTTTTATAAAAATACATATACAAAAATACACATAGATTAATCAAATTTGTATTAAAATTAATATACAAAATGCACATACAATAAGGTAAATTTGTATTAAAAAAATATGCAAAATACACATAAAACAATGTAAATTTGTTTCAAAATATATATACGAATACACATAAAATAACGCAGATTTCTATAAAGATATATATACAAAATACACATAAAATTAGGTAAATACGTATAAAAAATGTAAACAAAATACACATAAAATAATATAAATTCAAAACAAAATAAATAAACAAAATACCAATAAAAGAATGTGTATTTGTATAAATATAAATTTACAAAATACACATACAAAATAAACATAAAATAAGGTAAATTTGTAATGAAATATATGTACAAAATACACATAAAATAATGTAAATTTATATGAAAATATATATACAAATTCACATAAAATACCATATATTTGTATAAAATTATATATTCAAAATAAATATTAAATAATGGAAATGCGTATAAAAATATATATAAAAGTACATATAAAATAATGTAAATTCGTATCAATATAAATCAACAAAATAACAATAAAATAATATATATTTGATTGAAAATAGATTTACAAAATACACATAACATAACTAAAATTTGTATTGAAATATATACAAAAATACATAAAAATAATTTGAGTTTGTATGAAAATAGATATTCAAAATACACATAAAAGTAGGTAAATTTCTTTTAAAATATATATACAAAATACCCATAAAATATTGTAAATTTGTGTCAGAATATATAAACAAATACACATAAAATAACGTAAACTTGTTTGAAAAATATATACAAAATACACATAGAATAATGTCAAATCGTATCAAAATGAATGAGCAGAATATCAATAAAATAACGTAAATTTGTAAGAAAATAAAGATGCAAAATACCCATAAAATAAAGCATATTTTATTACAAATACATATACAAAAATACACATAGAATAATTAAATTTGTATTAAAATTAATATACAAAATGCATATACAATAAGGTAAATTTGTATTGAAAAAATATGCAAAATACACATAAAACAATGTAAATTTGTTTCAAAATATATATTCGAATACACATAAAATAACGCAGATTTCTATAGAAATATATATACAAAATACACTTGAAATAATGTAAATACGTATAAAAATATATATACAAAATACACATTAAATAATGTTAATTCGTGTCAAAATAAATAAACAAAATATCATGAAAAGAATGTGTATTTGTATGAAAATAGATATACAAAATACTCATAAAATAACCTAAGTTTGTATAAAACTATATACAAAAATACACAAAAATAATTTAAATTTGTATGAAAATAAATATACAAAATGCACATAAAATTATTTTGTATATCTATTTTATACAAATGTACGTTATTATATGTGAATTTGTTTTCATTTCATACAAATTTACATTATTTTATGTGTATTTTGAACATATATTTATATACAAATTTAACTAATTACATATTTTTATAAAAATACATATACAAAAATACACATAGATTAATCAAATTTGTATTAAAATTAATATACAAAATGCACATACAATAAGATAAATTTGTATTGAAAAAATAAGCAAAATACACATAAAACAATGTAAATTTGTTTGAAAATATATATTCGAATACACATAAAATAACGCAGATTTCTATAGAAATATATATACAAAATACACTTGAAATAATGTAAATAAGTATAAAAATATATATACAAAATACACATTAATTAATGTTAATTCGTGTCAAAATAAATAAACAAAATATCATGAAAAGAATGTGTATTTTTATGAAAATAGATATACAAAATACACATAAAATAACCTAAATTTGTATAAAACTATATACAAAAACACACAAAAATAATTTAAACTTGTATGAAAATAAATATACAAAAAACATATAAAATTAGGTAAATTTGTATTGAAATACATATACAAAATACACATAAAATAATGTAAATTTGAATGAAAATATATAAACATATAGACTTAAAATAAAGTAAATTTGTATCAAATATATATACAAAAAACACATTAAATAATGTAAATATGTATAAAAAAATATATACAAAACACAAATAAAATAATGTAAAATCGTATGAAAATAAATACAGAAAATATTAATAAAATAATGTAAATTCGTATGAAAATTAAGATACAAAATACCCATAAAATAACGCATTTTTTATAAAAATATATACGAAAAAACATAAAATATTTTATTTTGTGTTAAAATAAATTGATATACAAAATACACATAAAATAAGCTAAATTTGAATTGAAATATATATACAAAATACATAAAATAATGTAAATTTGTATCAAAATACCTATACAAATACACATATAATAACGTAAATTTGTATAAAAATATATAAACAAAATACACATTAAATAATAATATAAACACGTATAAAAAAATGTAAAAAATACACAAATAATCATGTAATTCGTATCAAAATAAATAGACAAAATACCAATAAAATAATGTAAATTTCTATGAGAAAACATATACAAAATACACATAAATAACGCAAATATCAATAAAAATATATATAATATAATATATTTTTATACATATTTAAAATATTTAATGTATATTGCTATATTGTTTATTTACATTTATACGAATTTACATTATTTTATGTGTATTTTGTATACATTTTTTTATACGTATTTACTTAATATTATGTGTATTTTGTATATGTATTTTTATGGAAATCTACGTTATTTTATGTGTATTCGTATATATATTTTGAAACAAATTTACATTATTTTATATGTATTTTGCATATCTATTTCAATACAAATTTACCTTATTGTATGTGCATTTTGTATATTTATTTTAATACAAATTCAAATATTTTATGTGTATTTTGGTATCAATATTTTTATAAAAAATGCCTTATTTTATAGGTATTTTGCATCTTAATTTTCATACAAATTTACATTATTTCATTAATATTCTGTGTATATATTTTGATACGATTTTACATTATTCTATTTGTGTTTTGTATAGATTTTTTTTATACATATTTACATTATTTAATGTGTATTTTGATTATATATTTCATACAAATTTACGTTATTATATGTGTATTTGTTTATATATTTTCTTTCAAATTTCCATTATTTTATGTGTATTTTGTATATGTATTTCAATACAAATTAACCTAATTTTATGTGTATTTTGTATATTTCTTTTCATACAAATTTAAATTATTTTTGTGTATTTTTGTATATAGTTTTATACAAATTTTGGTTATTTTATGTACGGATTTACATTATTTAATGTGTGTTTTGTATATATATTTTTATCCAAAGTTACTTTATTTTACGTTCATTTTTGGACATATATTTTTATGGAAATTAGCGTTATTTTATATGTATTTGTATATGTTTTCTCATACAAATTTACATTATTTTATTGATATTTTGTTTATTTAGTTTGATACGAATTACTTGATTATATGTGTATTTTGTACATATTTTTTATACGTATTTACATTAATTAATGTGCATTTTGTTTATATAATATTAAACAAATTTACGTTATTATATGTATTTTTATAAATATTTTTATACAAATTTACATTATTTTATGTATTTTGTATATACATTTCAATTCAAATTTAGCTTATTTTATCTGTATTTTGTATATCTATTTTCATACGAATTTAATAACTTCTGTGTATTTTTGTATATAGTTTTATAAAAATTTACGTTATTTTATGTGTATTTTGTATATATATATTTATACAAATACACATTCCTTTATTGGTATTTTGTTTATTTATTTTGACACGAATTTACATTATTTTATGTGTATTTTGTATACATTTTCTTATACGTATTTACTTCATTTTATGTGTATTTTGTATATATATTTTTATACAAATCTACGTTATTTTATGTGTATTCGTATATATATTTTGAAACAAATTTACATTGTTTTATATGTATTTTGCATATCTATTTCAATACAGATTTACCTTATTGTATGTGTATTTTGTATATTTATTTTAATACAAATTAATTTTTTCATGTGTTTTTTGGTATATATATTTTTATAAAAAAAATGTGTTATTTAATGGGTATTTTGCATCTTTATTTTCATACAAATTTACATTGTTTTACTAATATTCAGTGTATTTATTTTGATACGATTTTACATTAATCTATTTGTGTTTTGTATATATTTTTTTATACATATTTACATTATTTAATGTGTATTTTGTATATTTTAAAACAAATTTACGTTATTTTATTCGCATCTGTTAAAATATTTTGATACAAATTTACATTATTTTATGTATTTTGTATATATATTTTAATACAAATTTAGTTTATTTTATGTATATTTTGTATATCTATTTTCATTCGTATCAAAATAAATAAACAAAATAGCAATCAAATAATGTAAATTTGTATGAGATAACATATACAAATACACATAAAATAACGCAAATTTCAAAAAAAAATATATGTACAAAAATGCACATAAAATAAAGTAAATTTGCATAAAAATATATATACAAAACACACATTAAATAATGTAAATGCGTACATAAAATAAACTAAATTTGTATAAAACTATATGCAAAAATACACTATTTTTTTAAAATTTGTATGAAAAGAAATATACAAAATACACATAAAATTTGGTAAATTTGTATTGAAATACATATACAAAATACACATAAAATAATGTAAATTTGAATGAAAATATATAAACAAATACACTTAAAATAACGTAAATTTGTATAAAATATATATGCAAGATACACATTAAATAATGTAAATGTGTATAAAAAAATATATACAAAAAAGAAATAGAATAATGTAAAATCCTATCAATATAAATACACAGAATATCAATAAAATAATGTAAATTTGTATGGAAAGAAAGATGCAAAATTCCCATAAAATAGCGCATTTTTTATAAAAATATATATACCAAAATACACATAAAATATTTAAATTTGTATTGAAATAAATATACAAAATGCATATACAGTAAGGTAAATATGTATTGAAAGAGATATTCAAAAATACATATAAAACAAAGTTAATTTGTTTCAAAATATATATACGAATACACATTAAATAACGTAGATTTCTATAGAAATATATATACAAAATACACATGAAATTATGTAAATACGTATAAAAATATATATACAAAATACATATCTAGGTAAATTCGTGTCAAAATAAATAAACAAAATATCATGAAAAGAATGTGTATTTACATGATAATAAATAATAGATAATAAATTTGTATGAAATATATATGCAAGATACACTTTAAATAATGTAAATATGTAAAAAAAAATATATATACAAAAAACAAATAGAATAATGTGAAATCGTAACAAAATAAATACACCGAATATTAATAAAATAATGTAAATTTGTATGAAAATAGAGATGCAAAATTCCCATAAAATAGCGCATTTCTTATAAAAATATATATACCAAAAAACAAATAAAATATTTAAATTTGTATTGAAATAAATATACAAAATGCACATACAATAAGGTAAACTTGTATTGAAAGATATGCAAAAATACATATAAAACAATGTAAATTTGTTTCAAAATATATATACGAATACACATAAAATAACGTAGATTTCTATAAAAATATATATACAAAATACACATAAAATTAAGTAAATACGTATAAATATAGATATACAAAATACACATAGAATAATGTAAAATTGTTTCAAAAAAAATAAACAGAATATAAATAAAATAATGTAAATTTGTATGAAAATAAAAATGCAAAATACCCATAAAATAAAGCATATTTTTATAAAAATACATATACAAAAATACACATAGCATAATTAAATTTGTATTAAAATTAATATACAAAATGCATATACAATAAGGTAAATTTGTATTGAAAAAATATGCAAAATACACATAAAACAGTGTAAATTTATTTCAAAATCTATATACGAATACTCAAAATCAACGTAGATTTCTATAGAAATATATATACAAAATACACATCAAATGATGTAAACACGTATAAAATATATATATATATATATATATATATATCTATATATATATATATATATATATATATATATATATATATATATATATATATATAGATATATATATATATATAAATATATATATATATATATATATATATATATATATATATATATATATATATATATATATATAAAATACACATTAAATAATGTAAATTCGCGTCAAAATAAATAAACAAAATATCAATAAAAGAATGTGTATTTGTATGAAAATAGATATACAATATACACGTTATTTTATGTGTATTCGTATATATATTTTGAAACAAATTTACACTGTTTTATTTGTATTTTGCTTTTTTTTTCAATACAAATTTACCATTTTGTATGTGTACATTATGTATATTAATTTTAATACAAATTTAATTATTCTATGTGTATTTTTGTATATGTATTTAAAAAAAAATATGCTTTATCTTATGGGTATTTTGCATCTTTATTTTCATACAAATTTAAATTATTTTATTGATATTCTGTGTACTTATTTTGATACGATTTTACATTATTCTATGTATAACAAAAAAAAATATATACAAAAATAATTTAAATTTGTTTGAAAATAGATATGCAAAATATGTGTATTTTGTATATATATTTCAATTCAAATTTAGCTTATTTTGTGTGTATTTTGTATATATTTTCATACAAATTTAATTACTTCTGTGTATTTTTGTATATAGTTTTATATAAATTTACGTTATTTTATGTGTATTTTGTATATTTATATTTATACAAATACACATTCTTTTACTGATATTTTGTTTATTTATTTTGATACGAATTTACATTATTTTATGTGTATTTTTTATACATTTTTTTTATACGTATTTACTTCATTTTATGTGTATTTTGTATATATATTTTTATAGAAATTACGTTATTTTTTATGTGTATTCGTATATATATTTTGAAACAAATTTACATTGTTTTATATGTATTTTGCATATCTATTTCAATACAAATTTACCTTATTGTATGTGTTTTTTGTATATTTATTTTAATACAAATTAAATTTTTTTATGTGTATTTTGGTATATATATTTTTATAAATAAAAAAAATGCGTTATTTTATGGGTATTTTGCTTCTTTATTTTCATACAAATTTACATTATTTTATTAATATTCTGTGTATTTATTTTGATACGATTTTACATTATTCTATTTGAGTTTTGTACATATTTTTTTATACAAATTTACGTTTTTTTTATAAAATCATTGATACCAAAATACACATAAATAAATATACAAAATGCACATGCAATAAGGTAAATTTGTGTTGAAATAGATATGCAAAATACATATAAAATATTGTAAATTTGTTTCAAAATATATATACGAATACACATAAAATAACGTAGATTTCTATAAAAATACATATACAAAATACATATAAAATAAAGTAAATACGTATAAAAAAATGTATACAAAATACACATAAAATAATGTAAATTCGTATAAATGTAAATAAACAATATACCAATAAAAGAATGTGTATTTGTATAAATATAAATATACAAAATGCACATAAAATAACGTAAATATATATAAAACTAAATACATAAAATAACGCAAATTTCTATAAAAATATATGTACAAAAATGAACATAAAATAAATTTCCATAAAAATATATATACAAAACACACATTAGATAATGTAAATGAGTATAAAAATATGTATAGAAAATACCTATGAAATAATCTAAATTCGTATCGAATTAAATTAAGAAAATACCAATAAAATAATGTAATTTTGAATGAAAATATATATACAAAATACACATAAAATAACCTAAATACAAATACAAATATACATATAAAATATTGTATTTTCTATATACATTTCAATTCAGATTTAGCTTATTTTATCTGTATTTTGTATATCTATTTTCATACGAATTTAATTACTTCTGTGTATTTTTGTTTAGTTTTATATAAATTTACGTTATTTTATGTGTATTTTGTATATTTATATTTATACAAATACACATTCTTTTATTGGTATTTTGTTTATTTATTTTGATACGAATTTACATTATTTTATGTGTATTTTGTATACATTTTCTTATACGTATTTACTTCATTTTATGTGTATTTTGTATATATATTTTTATACAAATCTGCGTTATTTTATGTGTATTCGTATATATATTTTGAAACAAATTTACATTGTTTTATATGTATTTTGCATATCTATTTCAATACAGATTTACCTTATTGTATGTGTATTTTGTATATTTATTTTAATACAAATTATTTTTTTCATGTGTATTTTGGTATATATATTTTTATAAAAAATGCATTATTTAATGGGTATTTTGCATCTTTATTTTCATACAAATTTACATTGTTTTATTAATATTCTGTGTATTTATTTTAATACGATTTTACATTATTCTATTTGTGTTTTGTATATTTATTTTTTATACATATTTACATTATTTAATGTGTATTTTGTATATTTTGAAACCAATTTACGTTATTTTATGCGCATCTGTTAAAATATTTTGATACAAATTTACATTATTTTATGTATTTTGTATATATATTTCAATACAAATTTTGTTTATTTTATGTATATTTTGCATATCTATTTTCATTCGTATCAAAATAAATAAACAAAATAGCAATCAAATTATGTAAATTTGTATGAGAAAACATATACAAATACACATAAATTAACGAAAATTTCTAAAAAAATATATGTACAAAAATGCTCATAAAATAAAGTAAATTTGCATAAAAATATATATACAAAACACACATTAAATAAAGTAAATGCGTACATAAAATAACCTATATTTTTATTAAACTATATACAAATATACACAAAAATATTTAAAATTTGTATGAAAAGAAATATATAAAATACACATAAAATTAGGTAAATTTGTATTGAAATACATATACAAAATACACTTAGAATAATGTAAATTTGAATGAAAATATATAAACAAATACACTTAAAATAACGTAAATTTGTATAAAATATATATGCAAGATACACATTAAATAATGTAAATGTGTATAAAAAAATATTTACTAAAAAGAAATAGAATAATGTAAAATCCTATCAATATAAATACACAGAATATCAATAAAATAATGTAAATTTGTATGAAAAGAAAGATGCAAAATTCCCATAAAAAAGCGCAATTTTTTTTTTAAATATATATACCAAAATACACATAAAATATTTAAATTTGTATTGAAATAAAAATACAAAATGCATATACAGTAAGGTAAATATGTATTGAAAGAGATATTCAAAAATACATATAAAACAAAGTAAATTTGTTTCAAAATATATATACGAATACACATAAAATAACGTAGATTTCTATAGAAATATATATACAAAATACACATGAAATTATGTAAATACGTATAAAAATATATACAGAAAATACATATCTAATTAAATTCGTGTCAAAATAAATAAACAAAATATTATGAATAGAATGTGTATTTGTATGAAAATAAATAATAGATAATAAATTTGTATGAAATATATATGCAAGATACACATTAAATAATGTAAATATGTATAAAAAAATATATACAAAAAACAAATAGAATAATGTGAAATCGTATCAAAATAAATACACCGAATATTAATAAAATAATGTAAATTTGTATGAAAATAAAGATGCAAAATTCCCACCAAATAGCGCATTTCTTATAAAAATATATATACCAAAATACACGTAAAATATTTAAATTTGTATTGAAGTAAATATACAAAATGCACATACAATAAGGTAAACTTGTATTGAAAGAGATATGCAAAAATACATATAAAACAATGTAAATTTGTTTCAAAATATATACGAATACACATAAAATAACGTAGATTTCTATAAAAATATATATACAAAATACACATAAATTAAGTAAATACGTATAAAAATAGATATACAAAATACACATAGAATAATGTAAAAATGTTTCAAAAAAATAAACAGAATGTAAATAAAATAATGTAAATTTGTATGAAAATAAAATGCAAAATACCCATAAAATAAAGCATATTTTATAAAATTCATATACAAAATACACAGCATAATTAAATTTGTATTAAAATTAATATACAAAATGCATATACAATAAGGTAAATTTGTATTGAAAAAATATGCAAAATACACATAAAACAGTGTAAATTTATTTCAAAATCTATATACGAATACTCCTAAATCAACGTAGATTTCTATAGAAATATATATACAAAATACACATCAAATGATGTTAACACGTATAAAAAAAAAAATATATATATATATATATATATATATATATATATATATATATATATATATATATATATATATATATATATATATATATATATATATATATATATATATATATATATATATATATATAAAATACACATTAAATAATGTAAATTCGCGTCAAAATAAATAAACAAAATATCAATAAAAGAATGTTTATTTGTATGAAAATAGATATACAATATACACATAAAATCACCTAAATTTGTATAAAACTATATACAAAAATACACAAAAATAATTTTAATTTGTATGAAAATAAATATGCAAAATACATATAAAATTAGGTAAATTTGTATTGAAATACATTTACAAAATACACATAAAATAATGTAAATTTGAATGAAAATATATAAACAAATACACTTAAAATAACGTAAATTTGTATAAAATATATATAAAAAATACACATTTAATAATGTAAATATGTATAAAAAAATATATTCAAAACACAAATACAGTAATATAAAATCGTATCAAAATAAATACACTGAATATTAATAAAATAATGTAAATTTGTATGAAAATTAAGATGCAAAATACCCATAAAATAACGCATTTTTTATAAAAATATTTATACCAAGACACACATAAAATATTTGAATTTGTATTAAAATAAATATACAAAATGCACATACAATAAAATAAATTTGTATTGAAATAGATATGCAAAATACATAAAAACCATGTAAATTTTTTTCAAAATATATATACGAATACACATAAAATAACGTAGATTTCTATGAAAATAAATATACAAAATACACATAAAATGAAGTAAATACGTATAAAAAAAAGGTATACAAAATACACATAAAATAATGTAAACTCGTATCAAAATAAATAAACAAAATACTAATAAAAGAATGTGTATTATATAAATATAAATATACAAAATACAAATAAAATAACGTAAATTTATATAAAACTATATGCAAAATTACACAAAAGTAATTAAATTTGTGTGAAAATAGATATACAAAATACATGTGTATTTTGAATATTTATTTTCATACAAATTGAAATTATTTTTGTTTATTTTTTTATATATTTTCAAACAAATTTTCGTTATTTTATGTGTATTTTGTATATTTATTTATTCTACAAATATACTTTCTTTTATCTGAATTTTGTTTATTGAATTTGAAACGAATTTACCTTATTTTGTATATCTATTTTCATACAGATTAAAATACTTCTGTGTATTTTTGTATATAGTTTTATATAAATTTACGTTATTTTATGTGTATTTTGTATATTTATATTTATACAAATACACATTCTTTTATTGGTATTTTGTATATTTATTTTGATACGAATTTACATTATTTTATGTGTATTTTGTATACATTTTTTTATACGTATTTTCTTCATTTTATGTGTATTTTGTATATATATTTTTATAGAAATCTACGTTATTTTATGTGTATTCGTATATATATTTTGAAACAAATTTACATTGTTTTATATGTATTTTGCATATCTATTTCAATACAAATTTACCTTATTGTATGTGTTTTTTATATATTTATTTTAATTCAAATTAAATTTTTTTATGTGTATTTTGGTATATATATTTTTATAAATGAAAAAAAAAATGCGTTATTTTATGGGTATTTTGCCTCTTTATTTTCATACAAATATACATTATTTTATTAATATTCTGTGTATTTATTTTGATACGATTTTATATTATTCTATTTGTGTTTTGTATATATTTTTTTATACAAATCTACGTTATTTTAAGTGTATTTGTCTATGTCTTTTCATTCAAATTTACATTATTTTATGTGTATTTTGTATATGTATTTCAATACAAATCTACCTAATTTTATGTGTATTTTGTATATTTATTTTCATACAAATTTAAAATATTTTGTGTATTTTAGTATATAGTTTGATACAAATTTAGGTTATTTTATGTGTATTTTGTATATCTATTTTCATACAAATACACATTCTTTTATTGATATTTTGTTAATTTATTTTGACGCGAATTTACAGTATTTAATGTGTATTATGTATATATTTTTGTACGTATTTACATAATTTCATGTGTATTTTGTATATATATTCCTATAGAAATCAACGTTATTTTATGTGTATTCGTATATATATTTTGAAACAAATTTACTGTTTTATGTGTATTTTGCGTTTTTTTTTTCAATACAAACTTCACTTATTGTATGTGCATTTTGTATATTAATTTTAACACATTTAATTATTCTATGTGTATTTTTGTATATGTATTTAAAAAAAAATGCTTTATTTTATAGGTATTTTGCATCTTTATTTTCATACAAATTTAAATTATTTTATTGATATTCTGTGTACTTATTTTGATACGATTTTACATTATTCTATGTATAACAAAAATAAATAAAGAATAAAAAAAAATATATATGCAAAATACATATAAACAATGTAAATTTGTTTCAAAATATATATACGAATACACATGAAATAAGGTAGATTTCTATAAAAAAATATATACAAAATACACATAAAATTAAGTACAAAGTATAAAAATGTAAAATACACATGAAATAATGTATTAGTATCAAAATAAATAAACAAAATATATATATATATATATATATATATATATATATATATATATATATATATATATATATATATATATATATATATATATATATATATATATATATATATATATATATATATATATATATATATATATATATATATATATATATATATATATATACATAAAACACATTAAATAATATAAATTTGAAATACAAAATACACATGAAATGATGTAAATTCGTATAGAAATATATATATAAAATAAATTATGTCAATGTCAAAATAAATAAACAAAATATAAATAAAAGAATGTGTATTTGTATGAAAATAGATATACAAAATACACAAAATAACCTAAATTTGTATCAAACTATATACAAAAATACACAAAAATATTTTAAATTTGTATGGAAATAAATATACAAAATACACATAAAAATAAGGTAAATTTGTATTGAAATACATACACAAAATACACATAAAATAATGTAAATTTGATTGAAATACATAAACAAATACACTTAAAATAACGTAAATTTGTATAAAAAAAATATGTACAAAACACAAATAGAATAATGAAAAATCGTATCAAAATAAATACACAGAATATTAATTAAATAATGTAAGTTTGTATGAAAATAAAGAAGCAAAATACCCATAAAATAACGCATTTTTTTTTATTTATAAAAATATATATACCAAAATACACATCAAAAAATTAAATTTGTGTTAAAATAAATATACAAAAAACACATACAATAAGGTAAATTTGTATTGAAATAGATATGCAAAATACATATAAAACAATGTAAATTTGTTTAAAAATATATATACGAATACACATAAAATAACGTAGATTTCTATAAAAATATATATACAAAAAACACATAAAATTAAATAAATACCTATAAAAAAATGTATACAAAATACACATAAAATAATGTAAGTTCGTATCAAAATTAATAAACAAAATACCAATAAAACAATGTGTATTTGTATAAATATAAATATACAAAATACACACAAAATAACGTAAATTTATATAAAACTATATACAAAAATACACAGAAGTAATTAAATTCGTATGAAAATAGATATACAAAATACAGATAAAATAAGCTAAATTTGAATTGAAATGTATATACAAAATACATAAAATAATGTAGATTTGTATCAAAATATTTATAAAAATACATATAATAACGAAAATTTTGATACGATTTTACATTATTCTATTTGTGTTTTGTATATATTTTTTTATACATATTTACATTATTTAATGTGTATTTTGTATATATATTTCATACAAATTTACGTTATTATATGTGTATTTGTTTATATATTTTCTTTCAAATTTACATTATTTTATGTGTATTTTGTATATGTATTTCAATACAAATTAACCTAATTTTATGTGTATTTTCTATATTTCTTTTCATACAAATTAAAATTATTTTTGTGTATTTTTGTATATAGTTTTATACAAATTTAGGTTATTTTATGTGCGCATTTACATTATTTAATGTGTGTTTTGTATATATATTTTTATCCATAGTTATTTTTATAGAAATTAGCGTTATTTTATATGTATTTGTATATGTTTTCTCATACAAATTTACATTATTTTATTGATATTTTGTTTATTTAGTTTGATACGAATTAAATGATTATATGTGTATTTTGTACATATTTTTTATACGTATTTACATTACTTAATGGTATTTTGTTTATATATTTTTAAACAAATTTACGTTATTACATGTATTTTTATAAATATTTTAATACAAATTTATATTATTTTATGTTTTTTGTATATACATTTTAATTCAAATTTAGCTTATTTTATCTGTATTTTGTATATCTATTTTCATACGAATTTAATTACTTCTGTGTATTTTTGTATATAGTTTTATATAAATTTACGTTATTTTATGTGTATTTTGTATATTTATATTTATACAAATACACATTCTTTTATTGGTATTTTGTTTATTTATTTTGATACGAATTTACATTATTTGATGTGTATTTTCTATACATTTTTTTATACGTATTTACTTCATTTTATGTGTATTTTGTATATATATATTTTATAGAAATCTACGTTATTTTATGTGTATTCGTATATGTATTTTGAAACAAATTTACATTGTTTTATATGTATTTTGCATATCTATTTCAATACAAATTTACCTTATTGTATGTATTTTTTGTATATTTATTTTAATACAAATTTAATTTTTTGATGTGTATTTTGGTATATATATTTTTATAAATAAAAATTATGCGTTATTTTATGGGTATTTTGCTTCTTTATTTTCATACAAATTTACATTATTTTATTAATATTCTGTGTATTTATTTTGATACGATTTTACATTATTCTATTTGTGTTTTGTACATTTTTTTAAAAACAAATTTACGTTATTTTAAGTGTCGTTGTTTATGTATTTTCATTCAAATTTACATTATTTTATGTGTATTTTGTGCATGTATTTCAATACAAATTTACCTAATTTTATGTGTATTTTGTATATTTATTTCCATACAAATTTAAAATATTTTTGTGTATTTTTGTATATAGTTTGATACAAATTTAGGTGATTTTATGTGTATTTTGTATATCTATTTTCATACAAATACACATTCTTTTATTTATATTTTGTTTATTAATTTGACGCGAATTTACATTATTTAATGTGTATTTTGTATATATATTTTTATACGAATTTACATCATTTCATGTGTACTTTGTATAGTTTTAAACAAATTTATATTATTTAATGTGTATTTTGTATATATATATTTATACAAATACACATTCTTTTATTGGTATTTTGTTTATTTATTTTGATACTAATTTACATTATTTTATGTGTATTTTGTATACATTTTTTATACGTATTTACTTAATTTTATGTGTATTTTATATATATATTTTTATAGAAATCTACCTTATTTCATGTGTATTCGTATATATATTTTGAAACAAATTTACACTGTGTATAAGTATTTTGCATATCTATTTTTGTGTATTCTGAATTTATTTTTGTTATACATAGAATAATGTAAAATCGTATCAAAATAGGTACACAGAATATCAATAAAATAATATAAATTTGTAATTTTAAATACATATACAAAAATACACATAGAATAATTAAATTTGTATTAAAATTAATATACAAAATGCACACATACAATAAGATAAATTTGTCTTTAATAAAAACGCAAAATACAAATAAAACAGTGTAAATTTGTTTCAAAATATATATACGAATACACATAAAATAACGTAGATTTCTATAGAAATATATATACAAAATACACATGAAATTATGTAAATACGTATAAAAATATATATATAAAATACATATTAAGTAATGTAAATTCGTGACAAAATAAATAAACAAAATATCATGAAAAGAATGTGTATTTGTATGAAAATAAATAATAGATAATAAATTTGTATGTAATATATATGCAAGATACACAATAAATAATGTAAAAAAAAAATATATATATATATATATATATATATATATATATATATATATATATATATATATATATATATATATATATATATATATATAACGTAAATAAATATGCAAATACATATAAAAATTGTAAATTTGTTTCAAATAATATATACAAAATACATACAATAACGTAAATAACGAATTATATATATATTTATATATATATACAAAATACATAAAATTAGGTAAATACGTATAAAAAAATGTATACAAAATACACATAAAATAATATAAATTCGAAACAAAATAAATAAACAAAATACCAATAAAAGAATGTGTATTTGTTCTGTGTATTTTTGTATACAGTCTTATACAAATTTACGATATTTTATGTGTATTTTGTATATTTATATTTATACAAATACACATTCTTTCACTGGTATTTTGTTTATTTATTTTGATACTATTTGTATGTGTATTTTGAATTAATTATCTAATAAGTATTTACTTCATTTTATGTGTATTTTGTATATATTTTTTATAGAAATCAACGTTATTTTATGTGTAATCGTATATATATTTTGAAACAAATTTACATTGTTTTATATGTATTTTGCATATCTATTCCAATACAAATTTACCTTACAGTATGTGCATTTTTTATATTTATTTTAATACAAATTTTAATATTTTATGTGAATTTTGGAATATATATTTTTATAAAAAATGCGTTATTTTATGGCTATTTCGCATCTTTATTTTCATACAAATTTACATTATTTAATTAATATTCTGTGTATTTATTTTGATACTATTTTACATTATTCTATTTGTGTATTGTATATATTTTTTTTATACATATTTACATTATTTAATTAGTATTTTGTATATATATTTGATACAAATTTACGTTATTTTAAGTGTATATGTTTATATATTTTCATTCAAATTTCCATTATTTTATGTGTATTTTGTATATGTATTTCAATACAAATTTACCTAATTTAATGTGTATTTTGTATATTTATTTTCATAGAAATTTAAATTATTTTTGTGTATTTTTGTATATAGTTGTATACAAACATAGGTTATTTTTTAAGTATTTTGTATATCTATTTTCATACAAATACACATTCTTTTATTGATATTTTGTTTATTTATTTTGACAAGAATTTAAATTATTTGATGAGTATTTTGTATATATATATTTTTATACGTATTTACATCATTTCATGTGTATTTTGTATATATATTTCTATAGAAATCTACGTTATTTTGTGTATTCGTATATAGATTTTTAAACAAATTTACGCTTTCATGTGCATTTTGTATATTTTTTCAATACAAATTTACCTTATTGTACGTGCATTTTGTATATTAATTTTAATACAAATTTAATTATTCTATGTGTATTTTTATATATGTATTTTTTAAAAAATATGCTTTATTTTATGGGTATTTTGCATCTTTATTTTCATACAAAATTACATTATTTTATTGATATTCTGTGTATTTATTTTGATACGATTTTACATTATTCTATGTGTATTTTGTATATATTTTTCATTTAATTTAGCTTATTTAATGTGTATTTTGTATATCTATTTATTTTAATGCAAAATCAAATATTCTATGTTTTTTCGTATATATATTTTTATAAATAATGCGTTATTTTATGGGTATTTTGCATCTTAATTTTCATACAAATTTTCATTATTTTATTAATATTTTCTGTATTTATTTTGATACGATTTTACATTATTTTATTTGTGTTTTGTATATATTTTTTTATACATATTTACATTATTTAATGTGTTTTTTGTATATATATTTGATACAAATTTACGTTATTTTAAGTCTATATGTTTATATATTTTCATTCAAATTTACATTATTTTATGTGTATTTTGTATATGTATTTCAATACAAATTTACCTAATTTTATATGTTTTTTGTATATTTACTTTCATACAAGTTTAAATTATTTTTGAGTATTTTTGTTTATAGTTTTATACAAATTTAGGTTATTTTATGTGTATTTTGTATATATATTATCATACAAATACACATTCTTTTCATGATATTTTGTTTATTTATTTTGACACGAATTAACATTATTTAATGTGTATTTTGTATATATATTTTTACACGTATTTACATTATTTCAAGTGTATTTTGTATATATATTTCTATAGAAATCTGCGTTATTTTATGTGTATTCGTATATATATTTTGAAAAAATTTACATTATTTTATGTGTATTTTGCATATTTTTTCAATACAAATTTACCTTATTGTATGTGCATTTTGTATATTAATTTTAATACAAATTTGATTAATCTATGTGTATTTTTGTATATGTATTTTTATAAAAATATGCTTTATTTTATTTGTATTTTGCATCTTTATTTTCATACAAATTTACATTATTTTATTGATATTCTGTGTATTTATTTTGATATGATTTTACATTATTCTATGTGTATTTTGTATATATATTTTATATAAAATGTATTTGTTGTCATTTTATTCAAATCTACATTATTTTGTGTTTTTTGTACATGTATTTAAATACAAATTTAAGTAGTTATATATCTGTATTTTGTATATTTATTTTGTATGTATATTTTCATAGAAATTTACTCTATTTTATGATTATTCGTATATATATATTTTGATACAAATTTATATTATTGATGTGTATTTTGCATATCTATTTCAATACAAATTTACTTTATTGTAACTGCATTTTGTATATTAATTTTAATACAAATTTAACTATTTTATATGTATTTTTGTATATATATTTTTATGCAAATATGCGTTATTATATGGATATTTTGCATCTTTATTTTCATACAAATTTACATTATTTTCTTGATATTCTTTTTATTTATTTTGATGCGATTTAACATTATTCTAGGTGTATTTTGTATATCATTTTTTATACAATTTTACATTATTTAATGTTCATTTTGTATATATATTTTATCCAAATTTACATTATTTTTTGTGTATTTCTTTATATATTTTCATACAAATTTACATTATTTTATGTGTTTTTTTGTATATATATTTTTCTACGTATTTAAATTATTTTATGTGTATTTTGTATATACATTTTCATAAAAAAACTATGTTATTTTATTGTGTGTATAAGTATATATTTTGATACAAATTTTATACAAATTGATGTTATTTAATGTGTATTTGTATATATATTTTCATACAAATTTATATTATTTTATGTGTATTTTTTCATATATTTCATTACAAATTTACCTTATTTTATGTTTATTTTGTATATTTATTTCATTCAATTTTAAATTATTTTATGTGTATATTTGTATTTGTATTTAGGTTATTTTATGTGTATTTTCTATATATATTTTCATCCAAAATGACATTATTTTATTGATATTTTCTTAATTTAATTCTATACGAATTTAGATTATTTCATAGGTATTTTGTATACATATTTTTATACTCATTTACATTATCTAAAGTGTGTTTTGAATATATATTTTTATGGAAATTTATTTTATGTTCATTTTTGTACATATATTTTTATATAAATTTGCGTTATTTTATGTATATAGTTTTATATAAATTTACG
The DNA here is from genome assembly GCF_024679095.1 of Eriocheir sinensis. NCBI lineage: Eukaryota > Metazoa > Arthropoda > Malacostraca > Decapoda > Varunidae > Eriocheir > Eriocheir sinensis. The sequence continues at coordinate 32,736 of NW_026111613.1, read as the reverse complement.
TTATTTTATGTGCATTTTGTATATTTATATTTATACAAATACACATTCTTTTATTGGTATATTGTTTATTTACATTTATACGAATTTACATTATTTTATGTGTATTTTGTATACATTTTTTTATACGTATTTACTTAAAATTATGTGTATTTTGTATATGTATTTTTATAGAAATCTACGTTATTTTATGTGTATTCGTATATATATTTTGAAACAAATTTACATTATTTTATATGTATTTTGCATATCTATTTCAATAAAAATTTACCTTATTGTATGTGCATTTTGTATATTTATTTTAATACAAATTCAAATATTTTATGTGTATTTTGGTATCAATATTTTTATAAAAAATGCGTTATTTTATAGGTATTTTGCATCTTAATTTTCATACAAATTTACATTATTTTATTAATATTCTGTGTATATATTTTGATACGATTTTACATTATTCTATTTGTGTTTTGTATATATTTTTTTATACATATTTACATTATTTAACGTGTATTTTGATTATATATTTCATACAAATTTACGTTATTATATGTGTATTTGTTTATATATTTTCTTTCAAATTTACATTATTTTATATGTATTTTGTATATGTATTTCAATACAAATTAACCTAATTTTATGTGTATTTTGTATATTTCTTTTCATACAAATTTAAATTATTTTTGTGTATTTTTGTATAGTTTTATGAACGGATTTACATTATTTAATGTGTGTTTTGTATATATATTTTTATCCATAGTTACTTTATTTTACGCTCATTTTTGGACATATATTTTTATAGAAATTAGCGTTATTTTATATGTATTTGTATATGTTTTCTCATACAAATTTACATTATTTTATTGATATTTTGTTTATTTAGTTTGATACGAATTAAATGATATATGTGTATTTTGTACATATTTTTTATACGTATTTACATTACTTAATGAGTATTTTGTTTATATATTTTTAAACAAATTTACGTTATTATATGTATTTTTATAAGTATTTTGATACAAATTTACATTATTTTATGTATTTTTTATATACATTTCAATTCAAATTTAGCTTATTTTATCTGTATTTTGTATATCTATTTTCATACGAGTTTAATTACTTCTGTGTATTTTTGTATATAGTTTTATATAAATTTACGTTATTTTATGTGTATTTTGTATATTTATATTTATACAAATACACATTCTTTTATTGGTATTTTGTTTATTTATTTTTATACGAATTTACATTATTTTATGTGTATTTTGTATACATTTTTTTATACGTATTTACTTCATTTCATGTGTATTTTGTATATATATTTTTATAGAAATCTACGTTATTTTATGTGTATTCGTATATATATTTTGAAACAAATTTACATTGTTTTATATGTATTTTGCATATCTATTTCAATACAAATTTACCTTATTGTATGTGTCTTTTGTATATTTATTTTAATACAAATTTAATTTTTTGATGTGAATTTTGGTATATATATTTTTATAAATAAAAAAATGCGTTATTTTATGGGTATTTTGCTTCTTTATTTTCATACAAATTTACATTATTTTATTAATATTCTTTGTATTTATTTTGATACGATTTTACATTATTCTATTTTTGTTTTGTACATTTTTTTTTATACAAATTTACGTTATTTTAAGTGTATTTGTTTATGTATTTTCATTCAAATTTACATTATTTTATGTGTATTTTGTGTATGTATTTCAATACAAATTTACCTAATTTTATGTGTATTTTGTATATTGATTTCCATACAAATTTAAAATATTTTTGTGTATTTCTGTATATAGTTTGATACAAATTTAGGTGATTTTATGTGTATTTTGTATATCTATTTTCATACAAATACACAATCTTTTATTTATATTTTGTTTATTTATTTTGACGCGAATTTACATTATTTAATGTGTATTTTGTATATATATTTTTATACGAATTTACATCATTTCATGTTTACTTTGTATAGTTTTAAACAAATTTATATTATTTAATGTGTATTTTGTATATATATATTTATACAAATACACATTCTTTTATTGGTATTTTGTTTATCTATTTTGATACTAATTTACATTATTTTATGTGTATTTTGTATACATTTTTTATACGTATTTACTTAATTTAATGTGTATTTTGTATATATATTTTTATAGAAATCTACATTATTTCATGTGTATTCGTATATATATTTTGAAACAAATTTACATTGTTTATATGTATTTTCCATATCTATTTTTGTGTATTCTGAATTTATTTTTGTTATACATAGAATAATGTAAAATCGTATCAAAATAGGTACACAGAATATCAATAAAATAATTTAAATTTGTATGAAAATAAAGATGGAAAATACCCATAAGATAAAGCATTTTTTTTAAATACATATACAAAAATACACATAGGATAATTAAATTTGTATTAAAATTAATATACAAAATGCACACATACGATAAGGTAAATTTGTATTGAAAAAAAAAACGCAAAATACAAATAAATCAGTGTAAATTTGTTTCAAAATATATATACGAATACACATAAAATAACGTAGATTTCTATAGAAATATATATACAAAATACACATGAAATTATGTAAATACGTATAATATATATATATATATATATATATATATATATATATATATATATATATATATATATATATATATATATATATATATATATATATATATATATATATATATATATATATATATATATATATATATATATATATATATATATATATATATATATATATATATATATATATATATATATATAAATACATATTAAGTAATGTAAATTCGTGACAAAATAAATAAACAAAATATCATGAAAAGTATGTGTATTTGTATGAAAATAAATAATAGATAATAAATTTGTAAGTAATATATATGCAAGATACACATTAAATAATGTAAATATGCATAAAAAAAATATATTAAAAAAACAAATAGAATAATGTAAAATCGTCTCAAAATAAATACACCGAATATTAATAAAATAATGTAAATTTGTATGAAAATAAAGATGCAAAATTCCCATCAAATAGTGCATTTCTTATAAAAATATATATACCAAAATACACATAAAATATTTAAATTTGTATTGAAATAAATATACAAAATGGACATACAATAAGGTAAACTTCTGTTGAAAGAGATATGCAAAAATACAAAAAAAATTTTTTAAAATTTGTTTCAAAATATATCTATACGAATACACATAAAATAACGTAGATTTCTATAAATATATATATACAAAATACATATAAAATTAGGTAAATACGTATAAAAAAATGTAAACAAAATACACATAAAATAATATAAATTCGAAACAAAATAAATAAACAAAATACCAATAAAAGAATGTGTATTTGTTCTGTGTATTTTTGTATATAGTTTTATACAAATTTACGATATTTTATGTGTATTTTGTATATTTATATTTATACAAATACACACTCTTTTAATGGTATTTTGTTTATTTATTTTGATACGATTTTTATGTGTATTTTGTATTCATTTTTTAATACGTATTTACTTCATTTTATGTGTATTTTGTATATATTTTTATAGAAATCAACGTTATTTTATATGTATTCGTATATATATTTTGAAACAAATTTACAAGATTTTATATGTATTTTGCATATCTATTTCAATACAAATTTACCTTACAGTATGTGCATTTTTTATATTTATTTTAATACAAATTTTAATATTTTATGTGTATTTTGGTATATATATTTTTATAAAAAAATGCGTTATTTTATGGCTATTTTGCATCTTTATTTTCATACAAATTTACATTATTTAATTAATATTCTGTGTATTTATTTTGATACTATTTTACATTATTCTATTTGTGTTTTGTATATATTTTTTTATACATATTTACATTATTTAATTAGTATTTTGTATATATATTTGATACAAATTTACGTTATTTTAAGTGTATATGTTTATATATTTTCATTCAAATTTCCATTATTTTATGTGTATTTTGTATATGTATTTCAATACAAATTTACCTAATTTTATGTGTATTTTGTATATTTATTTTCATACAAATTTACATTATTTTTGTGTATTTTTGTATGTAGTTTTATACAAACTTAGGTTATTTTATGAGTATTTTGTATATCTATTTTCATACAAATACACATTCTTTTATTGATATTTTGTTTATTTATTTTGACGAGAATTTAAATTATTTAATGTGTATTTTGTATATATATATATATATATATATATATATATATATATATATATATATATTTATATATTTATATAAATATATATATATATATATATATATATATATATATATATATATATATATATATATATATATATATATATTTATTTATTTATACGTATTTACATCATTTCATGTGTATTTTGTATATATATTTCTATAGAAATCTACGTTATTTTATGTGTATTCGTATATAGATTTTTAAACAAATTTACGCTTTAATGTGCATTTTGTATATTTTTTCAATACAAATTTACCTTATTGTACGTGCATTTTGTATATTAATTTTAATACAAATTTAATTATTCTATGTGTATTTTTGTATATGTATTTTTAAAAAAAATATGCTTTATTTTATGGGTATTTTGCATCTTTATTTTCGTACAAAATTACATTATTTTATTGATATTCTGTGTATTTATTTTGATATGATTTTACATTATTCTATGTGTATTTTGTATATATTTTTCATTTAATTTATCTTATTTTATGTGTATTTTGTATATCTATTTATTTTAATACAAAATCAAATATTTATGTTTTTTCGTATATATATTTTTATAAAAAAATGCGTTATTAGATGGGTATTTTGCATCTTAATTTTCATACAAATTTTCATTATTTTATTAATATTATCTGTATTTATTTTGATACGATTTTACATTATTTTATTTGTGTTTTGTATATATATTTTTATACATATTTACATTATTTAATGTGTTTTTTGTATATATATATATTTGATACAAATTTACGTGTCTTTAAGTCTATATGTTTATATATTTTCATTCAAATTTACATTATTTTATGTGTATTTTGTATATGTATTTCAATACAAATTTACCTAATTTTATATGTTTTTTGTATATTTATTTTCATACAAGTTTAAATTATTTTTGTGTATTTTTGTTTATAGTTTTATACAAATTTAGGTTATTTTATGTGTATTTTGTATATATATTTTCATACAAATACACATTCTTTTAATGATATTTTGTTTATTTATTTTAAAACGATTTAACATTATTTAATGTGTATTTTGTATAGATATTTTTATACGTATTTACAATATTTCAAGTATATTTTGTATATATATTTCTATAGAAATCTGCGTTATTTTATGTGTATTCTTATATATATTTTGAAACAAATTTACATTGTTTTATGTGTATTTTGCATATTTTTTCAATACAAATTTACCTTATTGTATGTGCATTTTGTATATTAATTTTGATACAAATTTGATTAATCTATGTGTATTTTTGTATATGTATTTTTTTTTTTTTTTTACAGCAAAGGAGACAGCTGAAGGGCACAAAAAAGTAAACATTAACAAAAAAAAAAAAAGCCCGCTACTCGCTGCTCCTAAAAAGAATCCAAAGAGGTGGCCGAAAGATAAGTCAGTTTCGGGAGGAGAGGTGTCCTGATACCCTCCTCTTGAAAGAGTTCAAGTCGTAGGCAGGAGGAAATACAGATGAAGGAAGATTGTTCCAGAGTTTACCAGCGTGAGGGATGAAAGAGTGAAGATGCTGGTTAACTCTTGCATAAGGGGTTTGGACAGTATAGGGATGAGCATGAGTAGAAAGTCGAGTGCAGCGGGGCCGCGGGAGGGGCGGAGGCATGCAGTTAGCAAGTTCAGAAGAGCAGTCAGCGTGGAAATATCGATAGAAGATAGAAAGAGAGGCAACATTGCGGCGGAATTTAAGAGGTAGAAGACTATCAGTATGAGGAGGAGAGCTGATGAGACGAACAGCCTTTGCCTCCACTCTGTCCAGAAGAGCTGTGTGAGTGGAGCCCCCCCACACATGAGATGCATACTCCATACGAGGGCGGACAAGGCCCCTGTATATGGACAGCAACTGTGCAGGGGAGAAGAACTGGCGGAGACAGTACAGAACGCCCAGCCTCGAGGAAGCTGATTTAGTAAGAGATGAGATATGAAGTTCCAGTTGAGATTTTGAGTAAAGGATAGATCGAGGATGTTTAGTGTTGAGGAAGGTGATAGCTGGGTGTTGTCAAAGAATAGGGATAGTTGTTTGGAAGATTGTGTCGAGTGGATGGGTGAAGAAACTGTGTTTTTGAGGCGTTGAAGGACACCAGGTTCTTCTTGCCCCAATCGGAAATAATAGTAAGGGCTGAGGCTAACCGTTCTGCAGCCTCCAGCCTTGAGTCGTTAAGTTCCTGAAGGGTAGGTCTTCTATTAAAGAAGTTGAATAATGCAGAGTGGAATCATCGGCGTAGGAATGGATAGGACAGTTCGTTTTGGAAAGAAGATCATCAATGAACAACAGAAAAAGAGTGGGAGATAGGACAGAACCTGTGGGACACCACTGTTAATAGATTTGGGAAGAACAGTGACCGTCTACCACGGCAGAAATAGAACAGTCAGAAAGGAAACTGGAGATAAAGGTACAGAGAGAAGGATAGAAACCGTAGGAGGGTAGTTTAGAAAGCAAAGATTTGTGCAGACCCTATCAAAAGCTTTGATATGTCCAGCGCAATAGCAAAAAGTTTCACCGAAACGGCTAAGAGAGGATGACCAAGAGTCATTTAAGAAGGCTAGGAGATCAACAGTAGAACGCCCCTTGCTGAACCAATACTGGCGATAAGATAGAAGGTCAGAAGTGGAAAGGTGCTTTTGAATCTTCCGGTTAAGGATTGATTCAAAAGCTTTAGATAGACAAGAAAGTAAAGCAATAGGACGGTAGTTTGAGGGATTGGAGCGGTCACCCTTCTTAGGTACAGGCTGTGTGAATTTGTATTTTCATACAAATTTACATTATTTTATTGATATTCTGTGTATTTATTTTAATATGATTTTACATTATTCTATGTGTATTTTGTATATATATTTTATATAAAATGTATTTGTTTTCATTTCATACAAATCTACATTATTTTATGTATTTTTTGTACATGTATACACATAAAATATTTAAATTTGTATTGAAATAAATATACAAAATGCAAATACACTAAGGTAAACTTCTATTGTAAGAGATATGCAAAATACATATAAAACAATGTAAATTTGTTTCATAATATATATACGAATACACATAAAATAACGTAGATTTCTATAAAAATCTATATACAAAATACACATAAAATTAAGTAAATACGTATAAAAAATGTAAACAAAATACACATAAAATAATGTAAACTCGAAACAAAATAATTAAACAAAATACCAATAAAAGAATGTGTATATGAATAAATATAAATGTACAAAATACACATACAAAATAAACATAAAATAAGGTAAATTTGTAATGAAATATATGTACAAAATACACATAAAATAATGTAAATTTATATGAAAATATATATACAAATACACATAAAATACCATGAATTTGTATTAAATTATATATTCAAAATAAATATTAAAAAATGTAAATGCGTATAAAAATATATATACAAAGTACATATAAAATAATGTAAATTCGTATCAATATAAATCAACAAAATACCAATAAAATAATATATATATTTGAATGAAAATAGATTTACAAAATACACATAACATAACTAAAATTTGGATTGAAATATATAGAAAAATACATAAAAATAATTTGAGTTTGTATGAAAATAGATATTCAAAATACATATAAAACTAGGTAAATTTCTTTTGAAATATATATACAAAATACCCATAAAATATTGTAAATTTGTGTCAAAATATATAAACACTCATAAAATAACCCAAAATAACGTAAATATGTATCAAATATATATACAAAAACACATTAAATAATGTAAATATATAAAAAATATATACAAAATATATATAAAATAATGTAAAATCGTATCAAAATAAATACAGAAAATATTAATAAATAATGTAAATTTGTATGAAAATTAAGATGCAAAATACCCATAAATAACGCATTTTTATAAAATATATACGAAAAACATAAAATATTTGATTTTGTATTAAAATAAATATACAAAATGCATATAATAAGATAAATTTGTATTGAAATATATGCAAAATACATAAAAGTGTAAATTTGTTTAAAATCTATATACGAATACATAATATAACATGTAGATTTTACAGAAAGATATATATACAAAATACACATGTAAATGATGTAAATACGTATAAAAATATATATACAAATACATATTAAATAATTTTAAATTACTCGTCAAAAATAAATAAACAAATATCAATAAAGAATGTATTTGTATGAAAATAGATATACAAAATACTCATAAAATAACCTAAGATTTTGACATAAAACTATATACAAAAATACACAGTAAATAATTTAAATTTGAATGAAAATAAATATACAAAATACATAAATTATTTTGATATCTATTTTATAGCCTGTACGTTATTTATGTGAATTTGTTTCATTTCATACAAATTTATTAATTTATGTAGCCTTTTGTAATATGTATTTAAATACAATTTAATTCAATTATATATTTTATAAAAATATATATACAAAAAATGCACATAGATTAATTCAAATTTGTATTAAAATTATTATACAAATGCACATAATATAGTAAATTTGTAATGAAAAAATATGCAAATACATATAAACAATGCAAATTTGTTTCAAAATATATATCTGAATACATAAAAATAACGCAGATTTCTATAGAAATATATATATAAAATACTTGAAATAATGTAAATACGTATAAAATATATATACAAAATACACATTAAATAAAGTTAATTCGTGTCAAAATAAATAAACAAAATATCATGAGTAAAGAATGTATTTGTATGAAATAGATATAAAATACACATAAAATAACCAAATTTGTATAAAACAATGTACAAAAATACACAAAATAATTTAAACATGTATGAAAATAATATATAAAAATATAAATTTGTGGTATTGAAATATATAATAAAATATACATAAATAATGTAAATTTGAATGAAAATATAAACATAGACTTAAAATAAATTTGTATCAAATATATATATAAAGCAAATAAAACATTAAATAATGTAAATATGTATAAAAAATATATACAAAACACAAATAAAATAATGTAAAATCGTATCAAAATAAATACAGAAAATATTAACAAATAATGTAAATTTGTATGAAAAATTAAGACGCAAAATTCATAAAATAACGTAGTTTTTAAATTATATATACGAAAAAAATTTAAATATTTGATTTTTTTGCATAAACAATAGATATATATACACATAAAATAAGCTAAATTTATTGAAATATATATACAAAATATATAAAATAATGTAAATTTGTAATAAAATACCAATACAAATACACATATAATAACGTAAATTTGTATAGTTAAAATATATATTAAATATTAGAAAACGTATAAAAAAATGTAAAAATACATAAATAGTCATGTACTGTATCAAATAAATAGAAAAATACTAATAAAATGTAAATTTCTATGAGAATATATAAATATACATAAATATCATTAAATATATATAATAGAATATATTTTTATATTATTATTTAAATATTTAATGTATATTTTGTATATATATATTTTTATCCAAATTTACGGATTTATATGTATTTGTTTATATTTTCATACAAATTTACATTACTTTATGTGAGTCGGTATATTTCAATACAATTTGTTTAGTTTTATGTGTATTTTGTATATCTATTTCTATACAAATTCTCTAGTTATTTTATTTGTTTTTGTATATATTTTCCTACAAATATAGTACTTTTATTGGAATTAGTTGAATTTTTACGAATTTGCCATTATTTATGTATTTTGTATATATATTTTTCACGTATTTAAACTATTTTATGTATTTATATATACATTTCATAAAATTCATATTTTATTGTGTGTATTCGTATATATTTGAAACATTTTGTTAAATTCATGTTATTTTATGTATTTGTATATATATTTTCGCTAAATTTATATTATTTCATGTATTCTTACATATATTTTATTACAAATTTTATCTTGGTT